>NC_029787.2:49624082-49628361 GCF_000816755.2 Arachis ipaensis | reverse complement strand
ATGATTTTAGAAGTGAGCGATAAAAACTCTACATATTCAAACCTTACTTAGTTTATATCTTTTATTTTTTGTTTAATTATGTGTTTAATTTCAATGAACTATTTGGTGAATGTTCTTAAGAATTGTTTTGTGTATTTTAAAATCTAAGAGATTAAAGTATCCAACTTAAAAAATTTCAGAAATTAATTTGAATAATTACTCTAAAATAAATATATATAACAAGTTTATTTTTTAATTTCAAAAAAAAGTTTGAAAGTTCTAAATTTATAGGTACCATCCCATTCCTTGCTAGTGTAACACAACCTAACCCAAAATAAATAAGGGCAATGCTGTCATGTAAAAGCCAAAAAAACTTCTTTACTTTTTTATTCATTACCTAAGCTCCTTTCTCAACTTCAATCTCATCGATAGTGTGGCAGAAGTAGAAGCACATTAATTGAGTTTAAAAAAATAGATCAATATATTGAATTGGATAATATATTTATTTATTTAAACTAAAAATATTAGAATTATCTCTAATTAATAATTATGCTTCACTTTAATGTGAAATGAAAGTGTAGTTGATCCATAATTTGGGTGGATACTATTTTTTTATTTAAGGTAGTTGGTCCATAGTAAAAAAAAGTAAAATAATTTAATTTTAATTCATATCACTAATAAATTGCAAATTATTGAAAAAGACTAAAATATGTAAATTTATGTGTTGTTTCTGACTGATAAAAAAAAAGTAAAGAAAAACATTCTTTATCTATATACCCAAGCCACATAACACCAATAGTATTGGCTAATAAATATATCTTAAAAAGAGAAAAGTTTAACCATCAAATAAAATACCTAACCATAACTAAAGTATTATCAAGGATTTTAAATTCACACACGCCTCGTTTTTATTTACGTGTTGTTGTTGCATCATTTTTTTTTCTTTTTCTCCTATGTCATTATTGCATCTTTTTGTTGTTGCATCATTTTTTTTTTTCTCCTATATCATTATTGCATCTTTTTCTTCTTCTTTTATTATTATCATTGCGATCACTATCACTACTGTCACTTCCTTTTTCTCCTCCACTTCCTCTTCATTCTTCTCCATTTAAATTTTTTCTCTTTCTTTTTGCTTTTCTTTTTCCTCCATTTTTATCATCAACGTTATTATTATCATCGTTATCATTATTGTCATCATCGTCATTTTCTTCTTTTCCTTATTTTTCTTTATCTTTCTCTTTTATTATTGTTGTTGTCACCACCACCATGTCACTACCTCCATCTCCTCTTCATCCTCCTTCTTTTTTCATTTGAATTTTTTTAATCTCCTACTTCCTTTTCTTTTTCCACCTCCTACTCCATCATCATTATTATCATCATCGTCGTCTTCTTCTTATATGTATAACAGTTCAAATTCAGAATGCACCGCAATTTCTTAATGATGACGACACACAAACAAACTCAGTTCAAAATAAGATTAGACTAAAAGTGCACCTTACTTAAATCCAAAATGCACCGAAATTACTAACGATACACGAACAAACTCGGTTCAAAATAAGCGTAGATCAAGTGCACTTTATTTAAATCTAAAATGCACCAAAATTACTTAATGATGATGTCACACAAACGAACTCAATCCAAAATAAGCACAGATCAAAAGTACACCTTATTTAAATTCAGAATGCACTAAAATTACTTAATGATAACTCAAAACTCCTCCTTCTCCTTCTTCATTTTTTGTTTATCTTTTCCTTCTTGTTTTACCTTCTCATGATTCTTCTTGTTTTACTCTTTTAACAAGAATAAAAACAAGAAAAAATCAAACGAAGAAGAAGAAAAAATACATAATATTACAAAGTCACTTGGATGATGAAGACCCCTACATTCATTCAACTAAATAAGATTGTAATACATTACAAACATGTTCATTCAAATTTAATATGAGAAGCAATGCTTCTAAAAAGAAGAAATAAAAGTAACAAAAAAAAATAAATAAAGAAAAATAAAAAGAAAAAAAATACAACATTAAAAAAGATATTTTTATGCTTTTGTAACAAAATTTTGGAGTAAAAATTAAGAAATTTATATATTATTGTGAAATTTTGGTGTTATTTGTTCTGATGAATTCTACATAATTCAAAACTCTTCCTCTTCTTCCTCCTCATCATCTGCTACTTCTTCTTTTTCATCTTTTTTTTCTTCATCTTCTTTTTATTTCGTTTTCTCATAATTCTTCTTGTTTCACTCTTTTAAGAGAAATAAAACTAAAAAAAAAAATCAACTATCAGATAAAAAAAGAGTAAAAAAAACGCAACAATAAAAGAATGTCGATGAATTGAAAACTCGCGAAAAAGAAGAAACATGAAAAAAAACACAAAAAATAAGGAGGAAGAACACAAAAAAAAAAGATATGAAATGACTTGAAGTTGAAGTGTATATTCATACTCTTATTAATAAAATTGATTTTTGTTGTGTTTTGAATCAATTTAATTAAATTTAATTGTCAAAAAAAAACTTAGATAATCTAACAACTACGTAGCAACTTGGAATGCCATTGCTTCATTTTAAAACTGAAAATTTTTTTAGAAAAATATAAGTATACAATGAAAATATTAAACAATGTGAACAATGAATATATCAGATGTTCAATTTAATATATATGCAAATAATTATGATAATTATTTTTAATTGGATAGTTATTCTTTTTTATTCGATTTACTCGTGCATAATTAACCATAATTAGATGCTCAAATTCACTTAGTATGCAAATGATATTTTTTTACTTTATTAAATTAATTTTAAAACTCATTATTTATATTATTTAAAAATTATTATCTACCTAAAAAAACTCAAATTTTCCCCTAATTTCCAAAGAGAAATATATCCTGCAATGCATTATGTGACCGGTCTACGCAAAACAAACAAAAAATTGCACGCACACTCCCTCCAATCCCGGTCTATCTATATCATCTCCGAATATTATTCCTCTGACCATCTATTTTTAGCACATTACATGGTAATTCTGGCAACAACACCATCATCACCAATTCCACCCCACACACACTCTCTCTCCCCCTCCCTCCAAACCCCACCCTTCCCCCCAACATGGCGCGCACACACAAAACAACAAAACAAAGGGGCAACAAATTAGACCCCCAAAAAATCTTCATCTTCATAGACAACAGGAAGAAACCAAATACTTTAACCTCAACCTCTCCGAGCAGCGGTCCATTCTCAAACCCAAGAGCCTCTAACGTCTAACCAACACACACACATTCCCTCAAAGGCTCTCGGCATTACCAATAAATTAAATTAATAAGAAAAAATAATGGCCGCTGTTCGCTCTAACAACCACAACCGCCGCAGTCACGTTTTCTGCGTGTTCTTGTTCATTGCTGTCTCTCTCTACAGCCTCCCACTGTCTCTCTCAGGCGACGCGGAGTCCCTTCAAAAGCTGAAACAATCCTTCACCAACGGCGATCGCTTGCTGTACACGTGGGAACCCAACACGTCACCTTGCGAAAACTGGATGGGCCTGGTGTGCGCCGACGGCATGGTAATGGGCATTCGCCTCTCCGACATGGGCTTGTCTGGTACCATCAACATAGACGCTCTTGCCGAGATCCCCGGGCTCAGGACCCTAAGCTTCACCAACAACAGCTTCACGGGCCCAATCCCTGACTTCAGCAGGCTCGGCGCCATCAAAGTCCTCTTGCTCTCCTACAACCAATTCTCCGGGCCCATCCCTTCCGATTTCTTCTCCAAATTGACTTCCCTAAAGAAAGTTTGGATCGACTCGAATAGCTTCTCCGGCCAGATACCCGAATCTTTGATGGAGCTAGCGCTTCTCAAAGAGCTTCACATCGAGAACAACCACTTCACCGGAAGGATACCCGCTGTGAAGGAAGATTTGACCTCGTTCAACGCGTCCTACAACAACCTCGAAGGTCCTATACCGGAAGCGCTGGCTAGGTTCGGTGAGAATGCGTTTGCTGGTAGCGGGAACGAGAAGCTTTGCGGGAAGCCGTTGAGGAGAAGCTGCGATAGTAGTGGCTTGCCTTCCTCGTCTTCGTACACGTTACCACCGCTTGATAAGAATCAAGGGTCAGGGTCAGGGTCAGGGTGGGGCATGAAGATTATCCTGTTTCTGTTCTTGGCTGCAGTGGCAGCGCTTGTGTTCGTGTTCGTAAAGGCGCGGCGGAGGAACGATGAGTTCGGGTTGATGGGGAGAATAAACAGTGTGGATTCGATGGTGGACATTCACGTGGCGAGTACGAACGGCTACAGGGCGCCGGAGGGA
>NC_029787.2:49610360-49624074 GCF_000816755.2 Arachis ipaensis | reverse complement strand
GGATTTGATGAAGGCGTCGGCGGAGGTGCTTGGGAACGGGGGGCTGGGATCGGCGTACAAGGCGGCGATGACGAACGGGCTGTCGGTGGTGGTGAAGAGGATGAGGGATATGAACAAAATGGGAAGGGATGTGTTTGACGCTGAGATGAGGCAGTTTGGGAGGATGAGGCATAAGAATATATTGGGGCCTTTGGCTTACCATTACCGTCGGGAGGAGAAGCTCTTCGTTACTGAGTATATGCCCAAAGGCAGCTTGCTTTATGTCTTGCATGGTATGCTATGCATCTCTTTATTAACATTTAAAGGAATGTAGAAACTATTTTGATTATTTTTATTTCAGGTGACAGAGGAACAGCCCATGCAGAGTTGAACTGGCCGACCAGGTTAAAGATTGTGAAGGGAATAGCAAGAGGGTTGTCATACCTCTACACTCAATTTTCCACCTATGACCTTCCCCATGGAAACCTCAAGTCCAGCAATGTCCTCCTCAGTGATGACTATGAGCCTCTCTTAGGTGACTTCGGATTCCACCCACTCATCAACCCCACGGCCGCCGTTCAAGCCATGTTCGCCTACAAATCCCCTGACTATATCCAGTACCAAAAGGTCTCCCAGAAGACCGACGTCTTCTGCCTCGGAGTCCTCATCCTCGAGATCATTACCGGCAAGTTCCCTTCCCAGTATCATAGCAATGGAAAGGGTGGCACCGATGTTGTTCAACGGGTATTCACGGCGATTTCCGAGTCCAGGGAAGCAGAACTCATCGATCCAGAGTTGCAAGGGAACATGGGATCGCAAACTCAGATGTTGCAGCTTATCCACATTGGTGCTGATTGCACCGAGAGCAATCCTGACAAAAGACTTGCCATGAAGGAAGCCATTAGAAGGATAGAGGAGGTTCAAGTGTAAATAATAAAAAATTATTAAAAACAAGCTTCTTCTTGTTATGTCCATAAAGCTTAGCTTTTAGCTCAAGTTGCCTTTTGTAGGTAAGGGAATTATTACATGCCTTTGTACTAAGAGGTGGTTTTGTCATTTTGTGTAACAAGGTGAAATTCAAATGATAATTTTTTCACCCATATTAGTGTCTCACTTTTGTAAGCCTAGTTTACAATTACAAGTGTGTTGTGTTGTTTTAATGATCACAGGATCTCAGGCTTTAAAATTTTATGAAACAACATGATTTAGTGCATTTTTTCTCGTTCATTTTTCTCTTTACATTCTCTCTCTTTTCTAAATATAGGTGTTAATGTCTCCACTAAACATGAGTTCAATTTTATTTTTTAATGTAAATACTCTTATTATCCAAACAACTTTTGCATTTCCAATAGTAGTAGTGCCTTTTATTGAACATCATTAAGTGGTTTAGGAAAAAAGATTGAAAAAACATCCGATTAAAATGGTAAATGAGATGAAAGATAAGCGAAAAATAAAAAAAAAAAAACATACATGAGATTAGGGTGTTCATGGCCCGACCTGACCCCAAACCTTTTAGGGGCTAATTTGGTGTGATTTCACTAGGTATAGGGCTGGATAAGGGTCTCAAAAATAGATTCGGTCATTATTTCGAGTCGGGTCTAGGTCATAGCTCGGGTCACCCGAACTCGGTCCGATGGTCGGGTCATCATACATAATTAATATTTTGTGTGATTAGTAATTGATGATGGCTATTCTTATGTGAAATTTAAGTATTGTAAATTTTAATATTTTGTGTTATTAGTCATTATAAGACTATAAGTTAATGTTTTATGTTTAAAATGCATAAGACTTTAGACTAATACATAATATTGTGTTATTTGTATTGATTAAAATATTTGGTGTTATTAGACAATATTAGTATTAATTGTGGTTATGCTTTAATTTTAGAAAATGGTTGATTCTTGTTATATTTTTCTAAGTGAATTATACCATGTCAAATAATGGTTGGAGTCTTGAAAATTTGGATATTTTCACATGCTAGATTGCTAGTTTATAAGAAGGTAATGTTAACGACCCGATTTTCACCCGGTATAATCATGGCTCGAAAGTGTATAAATTTCATCGGATCTAAGGCCGGATTCAGATCTAACAAATAGACCCGGTATATATTTCGGGTCGAGTATGGGTCACATCAAACCCGATTTCACCCGACCTATGAGCACCCCTACATGAGATTATAAAAAATTATCTATGTATAAACAATCTCATTATAAACAATTAAACATATATAATTTATAATAAAATTCAGTGATGTCATTTGATTCATATACCTCACCTCACTTAGTCGAACAGACTTTGTTGTTTATACTAAATCCATGGATTTTTTTTCAATATTCATTTTAACGTTTATATTAACTCCATGCCCAATTTTGTGATACTAATAGAAGATGCGACGTCTAATAGTTACTTTGATATTGTCATACATACAACAAAAGATAATAGTGTTATTCTCACCTACCGAGAACATACCAAAAACAATCGACATTAGTCATTCTGAAAAGAGCATTGTAAATGATGATGATCATAAACACTGATTAATAACATCTTCACTATAAATCATTTTCTAAAACCAAACTAAAATTTTAAGTGCACAATAATAACACATACCCCCCTCATGCATTAGCATGAAAACTACATGCAGAAAGGGGCATGATAATTGTCAGCTTCTCTTTAGAGAAGCCAGAAAGTCACAATTTACTTTCATGGCCTCTGCTACAAAAAAGATCTAGCTGCCAAGAAATCTAATTCTCTATCGTGCCAGTTTCCACGACGACAAATGGCGCATCCTATCGTAAATTATTCTTCCATCCCCACGATCGAAAACGAGCCACAGCTGCATTAAAATTTGCAGATGGACCAGCTTGACTGTTAAGATGACAGGATAGTTTAATCAAAATCAAGGAACTCCATCCTTTTCCTCATGGTGCCCTTTAGATCGGTAGCATCCCTTTCTGCCTTTTGAGCCTGAAAGTGTAAACCAAATGAAATTAAGCTAATTCATGTTAAAAAAAATAATGAACAAATTTGCCAGCATACAATTTTGCAATGGCTACATAGTCCTTTTAGCTTTCAGTTGGAGATCGTGCTGAAATTTCATTTCCCCGGAGGAATTGGAGCAAACACCAGACAATGTGAATGTCAACAACAACTAGGACTTATATGCATCAGACGATTTAAGTGCCAAATCATATATTAGGTTTACAATCAAACCATTAAAATTTAAAGGGCGTGCTTGAATGTACAACCTGATAATTACATTAGTGGCTATTTCCACAGCTTGAACCTGTGACCTTGAAGTCACACGAAGACAATTCAACCGTTGCTCCAAGGCTTCCCCCTTCTAAACCATTAAAATTTAAATCTCCTAATTCACACATGATTTTTTTGAAGTCTCAATACTTATAGTCATTGCCAATTACCCTTGAATTGATCTACTCTCTTTACCAAAGCCTTTATGGGCCTTTATCACATTACCAAACCACCTAAAATGATATTCTACCACATTTTTCATAATAGGCACTACACAAACCTTTCCTTCAATGTAATAATTGGGGTTAATAATCAAATTAGTCCCTGAAAGATAAAGTATTCTTCAAATTTGTCCCTGAAAGATTTTTTCAATCAAATTGGTCCATCAAAGATTAAAAGCTTAAGATACTAATTGGAGGCACAAAGAATGTTACACTTTAGCATATCAAAGTTATAATGCTAGTTATTTTCAAATAATCTGGCATAAAATAAACAAGAAGCTTTCCAATGACATCATTCTCTCAATGAGGATCCAAAAATTCTAATAAATTATAAAAAAATTATACTAACCTCCCCCTGAAGACTTAGGTTATGAGGTATGGCACACATCTTCCCTTAATTTCTCAAATGTGACACTAATATCTCTAAAGTTTGGGGAACATCAAAACCTAAGACCTTTATAGATTATAAAATGTGACACTTACTTTGACTTTTGGATAACATTACACCTTACATTCTAAGAGATTATGCATGTTGCTGAAACCATATGGAAAATGGACGGCTATTTGCATAAATCTAGTTTTCTGTAGAAAATTCTATGGTCCTTTGCCAGGGTTTCAATACTGCACCAAAACCTTCTTTACACTAAAAGTGCCAAGAAGAGGGACTGGGTTTGTGATAGGGTTGCAAGGCTGGTACCTCAAGATAATACTAATAATTTATGGACCTTATGGACCTCCAAAGAGATAATGTACTCTGGGATGAGTAAATGAAATAAATGATAGATGAGAGGTTCAGAACTTCAGAGTTAAGAGAGGGAATGAAAGAGAGGAATGAACCAGAAAAAAGAAAAGAAAAGACTAATGTTCTGTAACAGAAGAGTCCCAAAAAGTGAGGGAAGGAAGAAATCAAAAAGGAAACCACCTGGAGAGGAGGGCCATCCGAAGGCAATGGCGATGTTGCAGCGGAGATACTGCAACGGCTTCTTCTGTTCTTCCTCAAGCAACAGATGGCGCCGTCAACAGTAAAGAGAATGACAGAGAAAGGAGACAAGGGAGGAAGAGGAGTTGGAGAGCCCGGACGGTAATCAACCCGGTTATATGACTGGGTCACCGGATTATTGGTTCAACCAGCAGGTCATTGATTCACCTAGTTAACCCGATCATAACTAAAAAAAAATTATATAAATAAAATTGAAATAATATCTTAAAACTTAAAATGTGAGTCTTACAAACATTAATAATCAAATATCAAGTCTTAAACATAACTAATAATCTAAAAAAAGAGTTAATAAACTAGTCTCTAGTATAAAATATGTTCTCAATTTAAATCAACAAGAGCAAGTTAAAGATAACACAATCATTAAATCAAGTCCAAGGGGTGAGCTCAAAGTCGGCATCAGCATCTTCATAGGACAAATTAGGAGCTTGATCAACATTTTCCTCATTTTGATTTGCATCCATATCTTCCATATCATTGTTACTTGGTCCATTATTATCTTGGTCATCTTCCAAATTTAATTGATCTACATTTGTGTATTTTTGACAAATCAATATCAAGAATAATTCGTAACAGCAACTGACAATTAAAATATTCAAGTGATTGAAGAATTTACCAAGATCATCCAAAGTTGGTTGAATGGACATATTTGCCAAATCATTTCGTAGATACAATAGCAGCAACCAGCAACCAGCAACTAGCAACTAAAAAACTAAATACCAACACAGCAACCAGCAACAGCAGCAACGAGCAACAAACAGAGAAAAATGGAAAATACAGCAACCAGCAACAATACAACAGGAAAAATACAGCAACCAGCAACAATACAACAGGAAAAATACAACAGCTTTATACCGAATTACCGATTACCAAATACTAACATAACAACCAGCAACAAACAACCCTAAAAAACTAAATACAACAGTAGCAACTACCAAATTCAAGAACAATTTTAACTAAAATTTCCCTAACTTCAACAACTGCTCTAAAAAATTAAATTTATCCACCAGATTCCATAACAATGGGTCAATAGCTACTAAAATATGTTCAGGTTCAACAACTCTAAAAATCAAATACAACAGCAACTGACCTGAGGGAGCAGAGGCACTGAGGCAGAAGATGAATGCTTTCTGAGCTTTCTGACGACCACCACTTCCACCCAAATGACTCGAGGGAGCAGAGACTGATAGTGACGGAGAGGTGAGGCCACAGAAGATGAACGCTTTCTGAGCTTTTTTATGAACACGTTCTGCCACTGACGAGGTGAGGCTGAGACTGAGAGTGACGACGAGGTAATGCCGAGATGACGAGGTGAGACCGAGACTGGGTGACGACAGAGTGACGAGGGTGAGGCCGTGGGAGTGAGGGTGAGGCCGTGAGGGACTGCCGACGGAGAGACGAGGTTGGCTAGGGGGTATCGGCGGGGACTGGTGAGGGTTCGGCGGTGAGGGACTGCCGATTGATGAACTCAGAGTCTCAGACACTCAAAGAGTCTCATATGCCATTAAGGATTTAGAAGTAATGGGGGGAAGGGGGGATTAGCCTAGGGTTTCACTTTCACAGTTTCAATGAAGGGAGGATGAATTAGAAAGACGCCGTTTCAAGATTTAAAAAAAAAAAATTCACCACCCGGACCGGGTCAAATCACCCGGCCGAGTCACCAATTTTTATCAAAACCTATCAGGTCGAACCGAATTCCACCGAGTTCATTGCATGGCAAGTTCAACGAGTGGTTCAGCCCGGCCAGGTGATCGGGTGACCAGGTTTCCGCTCGAACTGGCCGGGTCGAGCCGAATTTGATAACTATGCTCAAAACAGTTAAAAATTCCAGGGTTGAAAGTCATAAGCAAGAAATTAAACTAATAAACTTAGCATGCAAGAAACTTAACTAACAAGAAACTAAATCTAAACATGCAAGCAATATCTAAGTGAGTAGCAATTTACCAAGATAAGATACGAATAATTCTATTCTAGAACTAATTAAACTACTAAAAGCAACTAAAGCAAGAATTAAACAATTGAGGTTTTTGGTGTTTCGATTAAGTGCAAAAGAACTCTTGGCTAGGTATGAGAATTGAGATCACTATTCTTGTCTGACAACCATGTATTGACAATTAAGAGGGACCAACCCATCAAGTCTACTTCTATGCTTGAAGTATGTCAAATAGGCTTGATCAGCATCAACCCATAAGTTCCAACCTAGCTACTAATTGACTTAGTAGTAAGCTAGTATCAATGGGTATCAAATTGACCAACAAGGGTTTCCAAATCACCAATCCAATTAGACCCAATGACTCAAGGTCACTCACTTCCCTTAGCCTAGGCTAAGAGTATAGAAAACTACTCCATAATTAAGAAAAATATTTTGTCAAACACATGGTAGGCACTAGTTAAAAACATAGCTAATTTGCAAAATCAAATAGAAATTAAAACTACCCACTAACAATTAACAATATCAACTTAACTAAGACTAAGAAAACATAAAAACTTAAATGCATTAATTAGAATTCAAAATCAACAAGGTTCATAAAATGAGAATTAAAAGAAAAAATAAGGAGAAGAACACAATTCTAACACAAAATCTAAGTAAAATTATAACTAGAGAAGCTAAAATTAGGTAAATAAAACTAGAAGTAACAAGATCTAATTCAGAAATTCAAACAAAAAAAAAGATCAAAATGCACTAAACCTAGAGAGAAGTAAGAGTTTCTCTCTCTAAAAAAAGCAAAGAACAAAAACTAGCTCAAATTATGTCCCAAATTATCTTTGGGTTGATACGGGAGTGAGTGAGCCAGAATATTATAACTTCTATTGTTGTTTCTTATATTCATTTTTCTACCTTCACGATTCTACGTGTTCTATAGTATTCGAGTTTACTGTTTCTGATGAAATGATTATTTTGGACCAACACGAATGTCCGTGAATCCACCACTATTACCTCTTGATGAGTTTGGAAAACTTGAAATTATTGTGATGATCAAACATTATTAAAAATTATTAATTACAAAATTGTTAATTCAATTTATGCTTCTAATTGTTTGTTTAATAAGTTTGTTAGTATACAGATTTTGTTATTGGGCCAAAAAGTTACACAAGCCCAATGTGAAGAAAACATATTCAGCCTTTGTACAAAAATTCTAAGCATTGTGGCTGAATTATTTTGCAAATGTTATTTGAGCCAGAAAAACCAAAGTGAAGCCCAAAACCTTTTATTGAGAGACCAACATCATCATGGTCCGAAATTGAAAAGAAAGAGAAAGGAAAGAAGAGTGGTTCGGTTACCCACTCTCTCCTTTGGTGGAATTCAAAGTTTAATTAAATTAAACGAATGCATTGGTAACAGGAAAGAGAAAATTCAAAATTGATTTTATGGCACTTAATGGTCCACACGTTACTATGCATAGAGGAATAGAAGTGGGATTTAATTTGTTTTAATTTCATTCATTGCATCCAAATCTTTTTCTCTCTTCTCTCTCCTCTCTCTCTCTTCTTCGGTCATGTCAACAGGAAAGAAGAAGGTAAAAGTCATCAGAAAAATTATCAGAGAAGCTAGGAAGAAGAAAGAGGCTAGGATGATGATGGCCTTGAGAAAAGAAGATCTAAAGTATGGCTGTGGCAATATTGTTGCCACTAAAGGCAAGGTGTGAAGAAGAACTTCAAGATCTTCATACCGAAAGTAGAAGCAATCAGCTCGGTCAGAGAAGAAGATCTCTGTGGTGAAGCTCATTTTCACTTTTGTTCATCTAAGACAGAAGGTAGCTACTGTAGCTACATGGAGGAAGAAGCAAAAATAGAACAAATAGAGCTGTCAAGGATCAAGAGTTCATCAAGGGTCAGAATTCTTTCTTGGGGACAAAGTCAAGATGAAAGGCTCAGATTGATGAAACTTGATGAGAAGGGATGAGAGAGAGGTAAATGCATGTTGATTTGCTTTCGGTTTCCCTCTCTCTTCTCTCTGTCCGAACCAGTCTTGTGTGATAAAAAATAACATAACAAATAATAAGTCTCAAAGTCTCAAACATAAGTGCATAATAATATCTTCTTCCATTTCAGATCTTTCCATATTTTCAGGATTTTGTGTTACATTCCCACCATCAACTTCCATAGAGACAAAATCATCCATTGCAGAATCAACAACTCAATCTAAATAACACAAATACATAACAATATCTAAATCAGCAATAAATCAATAATGTTGCATCAGAAGTCAGAACACATACACCAAGCATCACAGAAAGCAATGAAATAAAAGTTCAAACTAAAGTTACATAGTTAAAATGATACTAATACAGTAATACTCTAATAGAAGTCACACAAAGATAGACAAGAAACAAGATGAATAGCATGTATTATTCACACTAGTACACTACAAACTTTTGGAATATTTATTAGTACCTCACACCCAATACATACCACCACAAAATGAAAAAAGAACGAAGATAAAGATGGTGAAAATATGTAATAGCAGCATGTCAGAGATATAATTTCTGGTATAATTAATGTAATTCTTTTCTTTTTTTTCTGGACTATTTCAGTAGATCATAAGCTTTGCATAAATTAATGAACATAGGCCTTCAAATTACTATGCTTACATTTTCAATTCATAGGTGAATTTCAAGGGAGGCAAAACAATGAAATGGTAGCAAAATTATGTTATATATATACAGCCATTTAAATACAAATAATGCTTCCATATATGGATGGAAGCAGTGTATGTCCTGCATAACAAATATTACAATGCTGATATCTGAGGGTTACTTGCCTACTCTCAAAATTCATAAACAAATTTCAAAAACAAACACCAGTAAAACAAATTTTATAAACAAATCCACAGTAATTTCAACAGCATCAAAGAAGCTGTCCACAACCACAATCACAGATTCACAGTTCCTTACGAAAAAAAAACAAAAAAAAATAAAAATCTTTACTTACTGGCTCACAGCCGTCGAGAGGCAGGGGAGGAGAGAGTAACGCCGCTGGGATCCGCCGGAACACAGAACCGCCGAGACAGCATAGAGGCAACACAAGACAGCGTCGCCGGGACTTCAGTTTGGTGAGGATAGGCGAGATGAAACAGCGACCGGCGACGTGACTGACCAACGACGAGAAACAACTCAGAGAGAAGTCGAACTGGAGCGCGCCGCCAAGAACCGCAACGGTGTGATGCTGCATGCGCAGGGAGCTCAGGGAACACCTGAACACAGCGAGGCTGAGGAGTAAGGACAGACGAGGGAGCTGAGCTGTTGAAGGATGAAGCCGGGAGTCAGGGTCCGTCGGTCTGAGGGTCTCACCGTCTCAGGGAGTCAGGGTCAGGGAAGGCCGGAAGGGAGTAAGGGACGAAGGGTTAGGGCCGGCTGTTTGTGGGAAGTGGGAACTGGGAAGCAGGGGAAGGAAAACCTAATTTTCCTATTTATATATCACTTGCAAATTTACGAAATTACCCTTAAATAAATAATATGTCAGCCCGCCGGGCCAGCCCGCCCCGCCCCGCCTTGGCCCGCGGTTTTGGCGGTGCGGTTTTGGCGGGTTTTTAAAATTTGGCGGGTTCAAAATCTAGTCCCGACCCACCTTTTTTGGCAGTTTCGGCCCGTTTTGCCACCCCTAGATGGAGAAGATGTTGGTGGCTTGGTTGAACTGGCTTCAACCTTGGAAGCTTCCCATTCTATAATAAGGGTGAACGGCCAAGGGTTGAAGCAAGGAGAGAAAGCACAGAGTTCTCATAGCTACCTTATGCTAACAGAAGTTCTTCTCCTTCAATGGGTTTTATTTTGTATTCTTTTCTTTAGTTTTGTCTGTCTGAGTCTCATGGTGAAAAAGGCAAACAGAGTGAGGTTTGTAAGAAAAAGCCAGTGAGAGGGAAAAGGCAGAGAATGCAAAATTAAAGAAAAAGTCATAGATGTCTGAGAGTTCCTTTGTACATATGTGTTGTGTTTCATGATCATGTGGGGATTTCCTTGCAAGTTGGGTTAGTACTTAGCAGTTGAAAGCTTGGCAGTTGACCAAGTCAAGTTCAGTTTTGGGGATAGATTCTGGACTTGTCCCGGATAGGAATGGGTAGTTCCTTGGGAAGAATTGGTGTATGTAATCTGTTGATTATAGTGAAATTCTGTCACTATTGTGATGGAGACTGGACGTAGGCTGCATTGCACTTAGCAGCTGAACCAGGATACTTCTGGGTGTGATTCTCTCTTTCTCTTCTACTCTATTTCTGATTCTGTTATATAGGAGACAAAATTAAAAATATCTCCTAACTGGTTACGAAACAAAAAGAAAATGTCTCTTGACTAGTTACGAGACAAAAACAGAAATATCTCCTGAAGCTATCTCAAAAGGCAGAAAGTTACTCACAGCAAAAAAGGGACTAAGATTCAACCCCCCTTCTCTTAGCCACTGATTACCATCAATTGGTATCTGAGCTTGGTCTCAAAGAGATCAAGCTTTGCAGCTTGGAGAAAAGATCCTGATGGCAGCTAACAATGGCTCAAATTTGGTTGCCTATACTCTGACAGAAGGGCAGTCAAGCAACAAACCTCCTTTTTTCAATGGAAAGAACTACAGTTACTAGAAAGAAAGGTTGAAGATATTTGTCCAATCTGTAGATTACAGACTCTGGAAGATAATCCTAGAAGAACCACATTTTCCAACAATTACAAGTGCTGATGGTGTGGTTACACTCAAAGGCGAAGCCAATTGGAATGAGGAAGACAGAAAGAAAGTTGAGCTCAATGCCAAAGCTGTTAACTTGCTCAACTATGCGGTCAGCTTCGAGGAATACCGACGAGTATCAAGATGTACAACAGCAAAGAAAATCTAGGACAAACTTCAAATCACTCATGAAGGCACAACCATAGTGAAGAAGACTAGAATAGACATGCTGAACAGAGAATATAAAATGTTCTCAATGAAGGAAGGAGAAACGATTGATGAACTGTTTGAAAGATTCAACATCATCATCACTAGCATGGATGCTATGGGGATCACATATCCTGAATCTATGCTTGTGAGAAGAATATTGAGATGTCTCACAAAAGAGTGGAAAACCAAAGCAATAGTGATAGCTGAAAGTAGTAACATTGATTCTATGGCATATGATGATTTGAGAGAAAATTTGCTTGCTTTTGAAAACACATATTTGAAAAAAGATACAAAAAAAGAAAGGAATTGCTCTCAAATCTGTTACTGAACCTATGGATAATGAATCCAGTGATAACTCATCTGAAAATGAATTTGTTTTGTTTGCTAAGAAATTCAGGAAAATGGTGAAGCTGAAGGAGCGAAACAAAAGAAGCGGCTCAAGGAAGACAAAGAAGGATCTCAGCAAAGTAATATATTACAACTGTAAAGAAGGTGGGCACTTCAAGTCTGATTGTCTAAAACTGAAGAAGGAGGACAAGCTGAAAAAGGGAAAGAATAAAGGTCTCATGGCATCTTGGAAAGACTTGGAAAATGACTCTGATGAAGATAATAAAACAGAAACCAAGTCTCAAACGTCTCATGGCCGACATAGTTGATGAGATAATATTTTCTGAACCCTCAACTGAAGACCTTCATCTTATGATTTATCATCTTTCTGAAAAGATTAAATGTTTCCTAAGTGAAAACCAAGATCTTGAGTCTCAAATAGAAATACTGAAGGCAAAAAATAGTTTTCTGAAAGAAAGTTTGAGAGAGGCTGAAACCGCTGTTGATCTTGTTGAAGAAAACAAGCGGTTGAAAGCTAAAATAAAAGCTTGTGAAAAACAGCATTCTGTGGTTGCATATCTTAACTGTTTTAAAGAAAATGAGAAGTTGCTTAAAGAGGTAAAAAGACTTAAAGAGGACTTAGCCACCTTTGCTCAAAGTTCTGAAAACTTAAATCAACTTTTGGCTAGTCAAAAACCTCTTTATGATAAAGCTGGCTTGGGTTTTTCTAAATCTGCAAAATCTATTGAAAGACCTTCTTTTACCAACATAGCGTCATCTTCAAATGACATAAGGTTTCAAAATCCAACAAGCTTTAGAAAAACATCAACTCATAAATTTTGTAGGTTATGCAATCGGAATGGACATTTTCCTATTCAGTATTTCATAAGTGAAAGGATGATTGAAAATCAAGTTTACAAAATTGTTTGTGATTATAATGGCTTGGGACAAAGGAGATGGTTTGACATCAAAGGATGCAAAAATATTTGGATACCTAAGGTCACTTGAGCTTGATTTGTAGGTTTGTCTAGCATCCAAAAGAAAAGGTGATGAGTTATTTTGGTGAAAAATAAATTTCCCCAAAAACACCCAAAACTAACCGGCAAGTGTACCGGGTCGCATCAAGTAATAAAAACTCACGGGAGTGAGGTCGATCCCACAGGGATTGAAGGATTGAGCAATTTTAGATTAGTGGTTGATTTAGTCAAGCGAATCGAGTGTTGGTTGGGTGATTTGTGATTTGCAGAATGTAAATTGCATGAAAGTAAAGAGTGCAGGAAATTACATTGCTGAATCTTAAGGAACAAGGAATTAAATAGCAGAAACTTAAAGTGCAAGAAATGTAAATTACGGAATCTTAAAGTGCAAGAAATATAAACAGCTGGAATTGTAAAGGGAATTGGGGAATGGATTTGCAGAATTTAAACAAGAAAAAATTGAATTGCATTAAACAGAAGAGGGAAAGGGAATTGAGATTAAACCGGATATGAAGCAGAAAAGTAAATGAACATAGAAAGGTTGAATTCTATCCTATTTATACACTTTCTTCAAATGATCTTCAAGCCTTGAGTGGGGCCTTTGCTCTTGGTGGAATTGGGTTGAAAGAGGCCTTGGTTGATTGCTCTTGAAGTTTGGAGAAGAACCGAAGTGAACCAATTGAACCGGTTTTGAGTTTAGCAAAAGTTGGGCCAAAAGTTTAAGCCAAAGTTAGGGGTCTAACTTTGGCTCCAACTTTTCATATCAGCTTAGCACATTTTACTGGTATGAACGTTGGTGCCAATGTTAGGGGTCTAACTTTGACCCTAACGTTGGCAATGCCTTGTGTGCTAGTGGCGCCAACGTTAGCCACCAAGTTAGGGGGCTAACGTTGGCGCAAACTTTTGCTCCTTCCCCATTGTAATTCATGTGCCAACGTTAGCCTCCAAGTTAGGGGGCTAACGTTGGCGCAAACGTTGGTGCCCAGGGGAGAAATTCTCAAGTTCCAACGTTAGCCTCCAAGTTAGGGGGCTAACGTTGGGGCTAACTTTTGCTCCTCTTCCTTGAATTCATGTGCCAACGTTAGCCTCAAAGTTAGGGGGCTAACGTT
>NC_029787.2:49602874-49606430 GCF_000816755.2 Arachis ipaensis | reverse complement strand
GTTCATGGGGTTTTATGTGGATATGCAAATGCTCACTTCTTATTGACTCCTAGGCCTAGAAAGTCTCCTTCAAGCTTCAAGTGACATACTGCTATGACCTCTCATTATTCCTTTATCCTTGGCTATTACTTTGTTCATAAGCTTTATTTGAGTGTCATGTGTAGCAAGTTCATTTTCTTTTTTTTTTTTAATACTTGACACATTATTCACCATAGACACTTGGCTCACATTCCTTCTTAAAACATTAATGCCCAGCACCTCTTTGGGTTACTAAATGCCTTGTAGTTAGGTTGCTCTTGATAGTGGACTTTCAGCTGATGATCCCGGATTAGTTAACCCAAGTCACCGAGTGTTGAGGCACTCCTAAGAGCTTACTAATCCAAGCAGATCCTAGTACAAAGACATCACAGGCATATATTTCAAAGTTCAAGCTATTGGTGTCCAGCTTTGTTTCTTTTTGTTTTTCTTTTGTTCTACCACTTTTTGGTATCTTCTTTTTTTTTTCTTTTTTTTTTCTTTCTAACCAAGGAATTTAATTCAATTGAGATTCATAGACAGTAGGCCACTCTTTACTTAGAAGGAGATATCCTATCTCTTTATCTACTAAAAGTGAGCTATTATACAATCACACACATACCACCACTTACTTTTATTCCACTTCTATCTAACAGAAACCATTTTACTTCACATTCAAACTGTTCTTTTATTGAATTTAAAGATGCAGGGGATAACACATGCTTCTTGTCAAGTGAAAGTGAATACACAAGCATACACATAGACTAGTTTTACTTGTTCTAAGGGAAGTTTGAATCTGTTTGAACTAAATGAACACTTTATCAAGACATCAATCAAAAATATTTCCCAACAGTAAAGGTTAAGTATAGATACAACCTATTGGTTTGCATTTCTTTTGTTCTCCTTTCTGTTGTGCCCCTTTTTTGAGTCTTTATGCATGGGACCTTCAATTGGTAGTTAATTCCCACTTAATTCCTTGCTACTTCTTCTGATTCAACAGGTTAACTCTGGACAAACTTTTGTGTCCTTGCTAAAGGTTAAGATATTGGGACTAAACAAAAATAGTTAAGTTGTTGAATAATCTGTTTGATTGCTTGGAACTAGACAAAAACTCCAAATGGACATGTGAAGGCAGTTTTCTCTTGGTCCTTGGGATCCACTACGATTTGATTATACCCAGAATATCCGTCCAAAAAGCAGTAATAGGCATGGCCGGCTAACCTTTCCAGCATCTGATCAATGAATGGGAGAGGGAAATGATCCTTCCTGGTGGCATCATTCAATCTTCTATAGTCTATGCACATCCTCCACTCAGTCACTGTTCTAGTAGGGATCAACTCATTCTTTTCATTAGTGATGACCGTCATTCCTCCCTTCTTTGGTACAACTTGAACCGGGCTTACCCATGGGCTGTCAGATATTGGGAAAATTATCCCTGCATTCCACAACTTCATTACTTCCTTCTGGACAACTTCCTTCATTGTGGGATTTAACCTTCTTTGCGGTTGGACCACTGGTTTGGAATTATCTTCCAATTACAAAATCTGCTGGGAAGATAAACTTCTCAACCTTCACCAACAGATTCTCCACAATTCCATTGGGTGTCTTGATTGATCTGTCAGCCATGACTAGCGACATCCTGGTGGGTTTAAGTTCTTCTATGGCAAGTTTTCTCATCATTGAGAGAGGCATTAGATTGATGCTGGCACCCAGGTCACAGAGAGCCTTGTTGAGAATTATCTTGCCAATAATGCATGAGACTACAAAGCTTCCCGGATCCTTAAGTTTTGGTGGAATACCCCGTTGGATCACAGCACTGCATTCCTCGGTGAGTAATATGGTTTCCCTTTCAAGCCAACTTCTTTTCTTGTT
This sequence comes from Arachis ipaensis, assembly GCF_000816755.2. Taxonomy (NCBI): domain Eukaryota; kingdom Viridiplantae; phylum Streptophyta; class Magnoliopsida; order Fabales; family Fabaceae; genus Arachis; species Arachis ipaensis. The sequence goes on along the minus strand of NC_029787.2, from coordinate 49,604,543 downwards.
GATAAGATCCTTCAGAAATTTGGAATATAGAGGCATTTGCTCAAGTGCTTCAGCCAAGGGAATATTAATTTCCAGCTTCTTAAAAATCTCAAGGAATTTGTGAAAATGCTGGTCTTTAACCTCTTTGTTGAACCTCTGGGGATATGGCAGTGGAGGTGTGATGCTCTTTCCTATTTGCTGCTGTCCCTGAGCTACTTCCTTTGAGCTATGTGGCTGGTTGTCCTTCTCTTTGAGTTTCTCAGTGTCTTTGTTTGGCATCACAACTTGCTCTTTAGCCTCATCTACCTTTGCTTGATTCTCATCCTCCATTGGTTCTTTGGTGTTCTCTGCTTGCTTCCTTGTAGTGTCATTGTTGCTTATCAATGTTCTCCCACTCCTTAATTGTATTGCCTTGCATTCTTCCTTGGGATTTGGAATTGTGTCACTGGGCAGTGAGTTTGAAGGTCTCTCAACAGATACTTGCTTGGAGAGTTGCCCCATCTGTCTCTCTAGGCTCTTCAGGGAGGCTTCCTGATTCTTGGCTACCATTTCTTGGTGTTTCAGCATTTTGTCTATCATGGCCTCCAAGTGAGTGATTCTTTGGGCTTCAGGTGATACTTGAGGTGGGTTATGAGATGTGGGTGGTGGATGGTAGGCATTTTGGTTGGTGGGTTGGTTATTAGGTTGGTATTGGTTGAGGTTGGGGTAGTTGTTTTGAGGTTTTCTGTAGGGGTTTTGGTTAGTCTGCTGCTGGTTGTGATTTTGGTTGCTTCTTGGGTTGTGTTGGTTTGAGTTCCTCTGCCATGGTTGTTGGTTTTGGGTATGGTTATCTCCCCATCTGAGGTTTGGGTGGTTCTTCCAGGATGGATTGTATGTATCACCATACACTTCATTTGGTCCTTGGTTGTGCATATACTGTACTTGCTCTTGTTGTTGTTCTTCTTGAGTTTCTTCACTCTGTCCCCATGTGGTTGATGATTGGCTAGTGTTGACTGCTGCAACTTGGAGACTATCAATTCTCTTGGCCATTTGCTCAAATTGTTGCTGAATTTGCTACTGCATCATCTTGTTTTGAACTAGGATTGAATCCACTCCTTCTAGCTCCATTACTCCTCTCCTTTGTGATGGTTGGCGGCCTCTTTGATGAGCAAAGAAATACTGGTTGTTGGACACCATATCAATGAGTTCTTGAGCCTCTTCTGCAGTTTTCATGAGTTGCAAGGAACCTCCAGCTGAATGATCCAGAGCTTCCTGGGATTTCAGTGTTAAGCCTTCATAGAAGTTTTGAAGCTTCTCCCACTCATTAAACATGGCAGGGGGACATTTCCTGATCAGAGCCTTGTACCTCTCCCATGCTTCATAGATGGGTTCGGCCTCCATTTGTGTAAATGTTTGTACCTCAGCCTTTAACCTTATAATCCTCTGAGGTGGATAAAATTTTGCAAGGAACTTAGTTACCAAATCATCCCAGTTGTTGATGCTGTCCCTTGGAAACGATTCCAACCATTGAGTGGCCTTGTCCCTGAGAGAAAATGGGAATAGCATCAGTTTGTAACTGTCAGGGGGCACTCCATTAGTTTTGACAGTGTTGCATATCCTCAAGAAAGTCGATAAATGTTGATGTGGGTCCTCAAGTGGTCCTCCACCAAAAGAGCAATTGTTCTGAACCAAAGTGATGAGTTGTGGCTTG
>NC_029787.2:49602036-49602588 GCF_000816755.2 Arachis ipaensis | reverse complement strand
AAGGAATTAAATAGCAGAAACTTAAAGTGCAAGAAATGTAAATTACGGAATCTTAAAGTGAAAGAAATGTAAAAAGCTGGAATTGTAAAGGGAATTGGGGAATGGATTTGCAGAATTTAAACAAGGAAAAATTAAATTGCATTAAACAGAAGAGGGAAAGGGAATTGAGACTAAACCGGATATGAAGCAGAAAAGTAAATGAACATAGAAAGGAAAGAAACAGAATGTAAATTGGGGATTTGGATCTCAGGACCCAGAGACTAGAAAACCAAGTCTAGATCTCAATGCCTTCCTAGATCCAACAAGAACAATTGAAAGGGAATTGTAAATTGCAAAGAAAAGAGATGAAGAGCAATTAACCGGAAATGAAATTCAATTAACAGTAAAGAAACAGAGATCCAAAATTGTGATTGAAACAGAATAGAGCCAAAGTTAGGGGTCTAACTTTGGCTCCAACTTTTCATATCAGCTTAGCACATTTTACTGGTATGAACGTTGGTGCCAACGTTAGGGGTCTAACTTTGACCCTAACGTTGGCAATGCCTTGTGTGC
>NC_029787.2:49600247-49601153 GCF_000816755.2 Arachis ipaensis | reverse complement strand
CAACGTTAGCCTCCAAGTTAGGGGGCTAACGTTGGCGCAAACGTTGGTGCCCAGGGGAGAAATTCTCAAGTTCCAACGTTAGCCTCCAAGTTAGGGGGCTAACGTTGGGGCTAATTTTTGCTCCTCTTCCTTGAATATTCATGTGCCAACGTTAGCCTCCAAGTTAGGGGTCTAACGTTGGCGCAAACGTTGGTGCCCAGGGGAGAAATTCATGTGCCAACGTTAGCCTCAAAGTTAGGGGGCTAACGTTGGCGCAAACTTTTGGTGCCCAAGGGAGAAATTCATGTGATTCAAAATGCAAAAAGATTTAAAAATTGCCCACTTGAGAAGTGATCATGGAAAAGAATTTGAAAATCAAGATTTTGAAAAATTTTGTGATGATTTTGGTATTGCACACAACTTTTCATGTCCTAGAACTCCTCAACAAAATGAGGTAGTTGAAAGAAGGAATAGAAGCCTTTAAGAAATAACTAGGGCAATGCTTTGTGAAAATGATGTACCAAAATTTTTGTGAGCTGAAGCTGTAAATACAGCTTGTTATATTTTGAATAGAACCAACATTCGAAAAGGTTTAAAGAAAACTCCATATGAGATATGGAAAAGAACCCCACCTAATCTTAAGTATTTTCACATTTTTGGATGCAAATATTTTACTCTTAACAATAAAGAAAATCTTGAAAAATTTGATCTAAAATCCTATGAAGAAATATTTGTTAGATACTCTACCACTAGCAAAGCATTTAGGATTTACCTCAAGGAACATAGAACAATAGAGGAGTCCATACATGTGTCCTTTTGTGATTCTAACTCTATTCCCAGTGCTGTGATAGAAGATCATGTAGGTTGTGATGCTGATGTATACCAAGAAGCCAGTCAAGATGATCCCAAGTCCGTCCCAGGTCCCAG
>NC_029787.2:49592156-49599620 GCF_000816755.2 Arachis ipaensis | reverse complement strand
GTCAGAATGAATGAGACATTTCTATTTTGTCTCCTGAACAAGCTAGAGAATCCAGAACAGAGCAATCCACTGAAACTCACCAAGGCAGAATCTTCCCTCAAAGGCCACGAGAATGGAAGTTTTTGAAGGGTTACCCCCATAATTTTATCATTGGTGATCCTTCCCAAGGCATAACCACTAGATCCTCAAGCAAGAAACAAGTGGAACAAAGCAATGTTGCCTTCTTGTCCCAATTGGAGCCTCTTAATGTAGAACAAGCCCTTGAAGATCCCTCATGGGTTAAAGCCATGGAAGAGGAGCTTGCTCAATTTGAAAAGAATGAGGTTTGGACACTTGTACCAAATCCTAATGGTAAGAAGGTAACTGGTACAAAGTGGATTTTTAAAAATAAATTGGGTGAGGATGGTAGTGTTGTTCGTAACAAGGCTAGATTAGTGGTCCAAGGTTACGATCAATAGGAAGGGATTGATTTTGATGAGTCATTTGTCCCAGTAGCAAGGATGGAAGCAATTAGATTGCTTCTTGCCTATGCTGCTCACAAGGGTTTTAAGATGTTCCAAATGGATGTCAAATGTGCTTTCCTTAATGGTTTTATAGATAAGAAAATATTTGTGGCTCAACCCCCCGGTTTTGAAAGTAAAGAATTTCTAAATCATGTTTTTAAACTATTAAAGGCTCTTTATGGCTTAAGGCAAGCTCTAAGAGCTTGGTATGAAAGGCTTAGTGCCTTCTTGTTGGAAAACTATTTTCAAAGGGGTACCACCGATACTACTTTATTTATAAAAGAATCTAATGATGATATTTTACTTGTTCAAGTTTATGTGGATGACATAGTATTTAGTTCGGCCAATGAAACTTTGTGTGAAGAGTTTGGAAAACTTATGACTAGTGAGTTTGAAATGAGTTTAATGGGTGAATTAACCTTCTTTCTTGGTCTTCAAATTAAACAAACTCCTAGTGGTATTTTTATTCACCAAGGTAAATATGCAAAAGAATTAATCAAGAAATTTGGCTTTGAAAATTCCAAACCAATGGGAACTCCTATGCATCCAAACACTAAATTTGATAAGGATGAAGATGGAAAAGATGTGGATGAAACAAGGTATAGAGGTATGATAGGATCCCTCATGTATCTTACTTCCTCTAGGCCGGATATTGTTCAAAGTGTGGGTGTATGTTCAAGGTTTCAATCTCACCCAAAAGAATCTCATCTTTCGGCCGTTAAACGAATCATTAGATACATTAAGAGAACATGTGATTTTGGCTTATGGTATTCTAAATCTAATGAGTTTTATGCAGTAGGTTTTGTAATGCAGATTATGCGGGTGATTGAGTGGATAGAAGAAGCACTTCCGGAATGTGTTGCTTCCTTGGAAGCTCACTCAATATGTGGTCAAGTAAGAAACAAGCCACTGTTGTACTATCCATGGCTGAAGCTGAATACATATCTACCACAGTTTGTTGCTCACAATTAATTTGGTTGAAAACTCAATTAGATGATTATAAATTGAAAATCAATAGTATAGCTTTATTTTGTGACAATATGAGTGCTATAAACATTTTCTAAAAATCCTGTTCTGCACTCTAGAACTAAGCACATTAAAGTAAGATATCATTTTATTAGGGAACATGTGCAAAAAGGTACTATTGATATTTAATTTGTGAAATCCGAAGAGCAACTAACTGACATCTTCACTAAACCTCTATGTGAAGATAGGTTTTTTTCTTTAAGGAACAGTTTGGGAATGATAGATTTGAACTGTGTTGAAAAATTGTGATCTTTATGTTTCTGTTGGTTTTTGTCTCGTAGGAAGCAGGGAGACAAATCTGGGCATGTGATGAACAAGCTATGAAACAGGGGGAGACTGAACCTTGGTGCCTTCTAACTTAAGCCCAACCCAACTACTTTGATCATTCCATGATTCTGGCCCGCTTTCATTTTTTTTTCTTCATCATGGTTTCAATAAAATAATTTTTAAATATTTTTTGGAAGGTTATCACATCATATCTTTAAAAGGGAGTTCATGTCATATCAAATCTCTTTTCCCTTATTCTCTCCCAAGTTTCAAGGAAAAAGTTTTTCAGTTACTTGTTTTAATTTTAAATTTCCTTGATTGAAAACTGTTTCTATTAAATGCTCATTACTTTAAACGATATTCTCTCCACTAAGCATTGAATGTGATCTTAACCTCTCTCCACCTTCCACCTTCTTCAGCCTCTCTTCATCTTCTCATTCTCTACTTCATCTCTCCCATCATGAGAAAGAAGTTAGCCACAAGAAGAAGTAGCCGAACCCCATTGTGAAAAATTCACCATCTTCCTCTATGCCTCAATCTCACACTCACATCCACATTCACCCCAACTCCTCTTCTTCACCTTCCTTACACTCAACCGCATCCATGGCACGTAAAACAATTCATGCAAGAGCGTCTGCTAGACAGAAGGCTGGTTCATCCAAGAAGAACACCAAGGGATAGGAGCAAGTCCCTGAAGAATCTCTTTCATCTCCTCAACCTTCATAACCGCGTCGTTCAACACCCCATCCATCCAGCTGGTCCTAAAGATCAAAGAAGCCAGTACTCCACAACACCAGGGAACCCTCCAACCTGGACTCTCTGGACTTCAAAAAAAATTTTGGTAAAAGTCACTTACATTTTGATCCTGCGCGATTCATGTCTTGTGCTGCGTTTGAGTTCCACTCACAGGTTTTGGTAAACTGTCATCTTTGTACTTCCTATGTTATAAATCTGGAAAATCTGTGTGAAAAAGGGTATTAACTTTACTGCTCTCTTTGACAATCTCAAATGGACTCCACTTTTTAAAATTCGCAAACCTGTTTACCCGAATCTGGTTCATGAGTTTTATGCGAATATGATATATCATGATGGAGCTCTACACTCATATGTCAAAAAGGTTCATCTAAATTTGAATAGAGATACAGTGAGCGCTGCCCTAGGGTACGAAGATGAAGGAGCAAGGGCGTACATGTCTGGAAAATGGGACTTCCATGTTGGGGTTTCCCTTCAGGTTGCTCTGTCTCGGGTCTGTGAAAACTTCTCTGCACTTGATGGAACTACCCTGACGCACAAGGCTCTCGGACCTGTGAGGGCCTTGCTTCATCGTATCATCAATCACATTCTCATGCCTCAAAGTGGTTCCTATCAGCGAGTCACTATTTGTGATACTCTATTCTTATTTGCTATTCTTACTTATGCATCAATTTCTTTTTCATATCTGATGGTGCGACATATGTGGGATTGTGTTCGCAGTGATAAAAAGGCAAATTTACCTTATGGAATATTTCTGACTTACATCTTTGAATATTTTAATTTTGATCTAAGCAATGAACCTGTTGAGAACAGGGTTTCTACCATTAAGGGAGGCGGTGTTCTCAAGTCTATGAAAGGGAAAAAGGGTAAAAACTCAATGGCATCCATGCTATCTAATAGTGACAGTGACAGTCGTCCTCCTGAGCCTTCTAAGCTTTCTGAATCAATCAAGGACGTTTTGAATGAGCTTTCAGACATGTCTAATATGATGGTTCGTTCTTGCAAAGAAGCTCGCAAGCAGGCCTACGAAAATGAAAAGGCATGGACTAAATGTAATGAGAGGGTAAATCTGCTGCTCAAGAGCTTGGAAAATGACATGTCTCATTCCGACGGAGACGATGATCACCTTGACTCGGATATAAATCTTTCTGATGCTTGACTGATTTGCCCATTGCTGCCTATGATTTTGAACAATTTCTATTTTTCTGCTCTTTTGGATTTAGTGTCATTTGAACTGTTTGTTGGTGGATGACTGTACTAAGTAACTTTAAGTACTCTATTTTGGTTTTTAATCAAATATTTTGCATTACACTACTATTTTCATCTGTTTTGCAGGTTCCCCTCTTGATGACAAAAGGGGAAAGAAAAAAAAAAGAAAACGGGGCTGATCTTTTGCAAAAAAAAAAAGATTAGATCTGTCAATCCAATTTTCTGAGCTCTGATTTTTGAATTTTTTGTTTTCTGATGATCATTGATGCCAATATTTCTGATGCTTTGTTTTGATGAATGAATATTGGCTATATGTTCCTATGCTTGATTTATTGCTTTGATTGGCAAGAAATATTTTTTTTGTTGGTAGGAATTTGTTTGAACATGTTAATATAAGCAGTATGTTGAGTCTTGATCTTTTGTTGAAATGTATTCTGAATGTACTCTGGCATACTCTGTTTTACATGAACATTATTTGAGCAGCATGTTATCTGAAGGATAACAAATTAAGTCTTGATTATTTGATCAAAAATCATTGTTTAACATGTCTTTTGTTCCAAGTGTTGAATACATATTTTTTTGGAACTGTTTAAAGCATGTTACCGGTATTGCTTTCACTGGACTAATGCACATATTAAGGGGGAGCCATGTGATCAATTGAAAGGGAGAGGATTCAAAATCTTCAAGGGAGTTCTCTTAATCCTTAGCCTTTTTCAATTCAATTTTTAATAATGTTTGTCATTAAGGGTGAGATTGATGAGTTTAGAAAACTTGAAATTATTGTGATGATCAAACATTGTTAAAAATTATTAATTACAAAATTGTTAATTCAATTTATGCTTCCAATTGTTTGTTTAATAAGTTTGTTAGCGTGCAGATTTTGTTGTTAGGCCAAAAAGTTACAAAAGCCCAATGTGAAGAAAACATATTCAACCTTTGTACAAAAAGCCTAAGCATTGTGGCTGAATTATTTTGCAAATGTTATTTGGGCCAGGAAAACCAAAGTGAAGCCCAAAACTTTTTATTGAGAGACCAACATCATCATGGTCCAAAATTGAAAAGAAAGAGAAAGGAAAGAAGAGTGGTTCGGTTACCCACTCTCTCCTTTGGTGGAATTCAAAGTTTAATTAAATTAAACGAATGCATTGGTAACAGAAAAGAGAAAATTCAAAATTGATTTGATGGCACTTAATGGTCCACACGTTACTATGCATAGGAGAATGGAAGTGGAATTTAATTTGTTTTAATTTCATTCATTGCATCCAAAGCTTTTTCTCTCTTCTCTCTCCTCTCTCTCTTCTTCGGTCATGTCAATAGGAAAGAAGAAGGTAAAAGTCATCAAAGAAATTATCAGAGAAGCTAGGAAGAAGAAAGATGCTAGGATGATGATGGCCTTGAGAAAAGAAGATCTAAAGCATGGTTGTGGCAAGATTGTTGCCACTAAAGGCAAGGTGTGAAGAAGAAGTTTCAAGATCTTCATACCAAAAGTAGAAGCAATCGGCTTGGTCAGAGAAGAAGATCTATGTGGTGAAGCTTGTTTCCACTTTTGTTCATCCAAGACAGAAGGTAGCTACTGTAGCTACGTGGAGGAAGAAGCAAAAATGGAACAGATGGAGCTGTCAAGGATCAAGAGTTCATCAAGGGTTAGAATTCTTTCTTGGAGACAAAGTCAAGATGGAAGGCTCAGATTGATGAAGTTTGATGAGAAGGGATGAGAGAGAGGTAAATGCATGTTGATTTGCTTTCGGTTTCCCTCTCTCTTCTCTCTGTCCGAACCGGTCTTGTGTGATGGAGAAGATGTTGGTGGCTTGGTCGAACGGGTTTCAACCTTGGAAGTTTCCCCTTCTATAATAAGGGTGAACGGCCAAAGGTTGAAGCAAGGAGATAAAGCACAGAGTTCTCATAGCTACCCTAAGTTAACAGAAGTTCTTCTCCTTCAATGGGTTTTATTTTGTATTCTTTTCTTTAGTTTTGTCTGTCTGAGTTTCATGGTGAAAAAGACAAACAGAGTGAGGTTTGTAAGAAAAAGCCAGTGAGAGAAAAAGACAGAGAGTGCAAAATTAAAGAAAAAGCCACAGATGTCTGAGAGTTCCTTTGTCCATCTGTGTTGTGTTTCATGATCCTGTGGGGATTCCCTTACAAGTTGGGTTAGCACTTAGCAGTTGAAAGTTTGGCAGTTGACCAAGTCAAGTTCAGTTTTGGGGATAGATTCTGGACTTATCCCGGATAGGAATGGGTAGTTCCTAGGGAAGAATTGGTGTATGTAATCTGTTGATTATAGTGAAATTCTGTCACTGTTGTGATGGAGACTGGACGTAGGCTGCATTGCACTTAGCAGCTGAACCAGGATACTTCTGGGTGTGATTCTCTCTTTCTCTTCTACTCCATTTCTAATTCTGTTACATAGGAGACAAAATTGAAAAATTTCTCCTAACCGGTTACGAGACAAAAAGAAAATGTCTCTTGACTAGTTACGAGACAAAAATAGAAATATCTCCTGAAGCTATCTCAAAAGGCAAAAAGTTACTCACAGCAAAAGGGGCTAAGATTCAACCCCCCATTCTCTTAGCCACTGATTACCATCACCTCTGAATCCTTCGTTGTTGAACACTTGATGCTGCAACTGCTATTGTTTTAATGAATAAATAACAAAGATTTATTACTTCTTGATCATCATATGTATTGGTAGTTGGATATTAGAGTGTGGTAATGAAAGAAAAATATTATTTGTAGCATGAAGGAAGGGGATAGGTTGGTACGATGGATAAATAGAACATATAGTTAGGTAGAAGAGAGAGAAACTCATCATGGTAAATTTTAGCAACATATGTTTTTCGCGTTGCATATATTCCAATGAAAAAAAAGAAGAGAAAACAAAAAAGAAAAAATAAAAGATAAACCAAAAAGTAACGTCTCTCTATAGTGCATTCTCTGTCATCTAAGTTAGGATTTGGATTAAAAGGTAGTGGTTGATAGATTTATAGGAACGAGTTGAAATTGGGTAAAAGAAACCTTACACTTATCATTCTATTTCTTTCTTTTATATTGGAAATAACAAATTTGATGAGAGATTCCAAACATTCATTCTTTTTCTCTTTCTTTTTTTCTTCCATCAACAAATAATCAGATTCAAAGGTTAAAATTAGTAGTTTTTTCAAATCCTTAAGTTCTTCATTTTTTTATGCATTCGGCCCCTCTTTTTGATAGACCTCTATTAGTATTGAAAAATGACAACTTACATTTTTGTAAAATAAATTTTTTTATCCAATTAAAAAATAAATTATTTTAATACGATAAATCAAAGAATTTTTTTATATACATAAATTATATTGGTTATGGTTCTTATTCATGTTTATTTTTTGAATTGTGTTATTTATATTTTTAATATGTTTTATCGTCGCATAATTTTTGAAGGTGAACAAAATACAATATAATATATAAAGCAGAATCTCTATAGCCAATTTTAAGAAGTGTTCATTAAGTAAATGTTTTGAAAAGTAAGAATAGAAAGAAAGAGTAAAAATTTGGTCCTAATTGAAAAAATTTATGCAAACTATGAGAAGTTAAGAAAAAATACAAATTATGAGAAGTTAAAAAAGAATACTCATGTATTTTAAGTAGTGATAAAATAAATAAATATATTACTTTTAATAAAAAAATTAATCAAAAACAAAAATACTTTTTAAAAAGTGACAATTCAAGAAGA
>NC_029787.2:49586539-49591504 GCF_000816755.2 Arachis ipaensis | reverse complement strand
TAATTTTAAAGACCAATTTTAATATACACCTAATATATGGTATTAAAATAACATAATCACGAAGTATATTGATGATGGGCCTTGCACTATTACATAATACCCTATGATATAATATGTACACACTCTCTTTATTTATGCTTAAAGCATGATTTCTTCAACATCGTTTTTATGTCACAGAAAGGCTTTGATACGTAAAGCCACTTCATTTCTTGGAAGCTTGAAAAGCAACAAAAGGCTAATAATATTATGTTTGAAGAAACTAAAATCTCCTCCAAGATCTTGATTAAGCTATCTGATGTTCAAGTAGTGATCTGTAAAACCTTTTTTGTCTTCCCATAATATCCTCCAATAATTTTTCACACTTGCTTGGTTTGGTTTCACCCCTCAAAATGAATAATATGTAGGTCACTCTCTAGTGTTTATAAGCTATTATTATTATTAGCTTCCTTGATGAGCAGGGTTGACCAAATAAATCAAAGTAGTAATGAATAAGAAGAAGCCAATTATATTTCAAGAACAATATCTGCAACCACAAAGTAGAAATTGAATTAATGTCAGAATAGCTATTAGCTGCAATCTATCTATTTATAATAATATTATTACAAGAGAAACTAAGGTATTCTTACAACAAACAATTTGATAATTTTCTAATATAATATATGCATCACATTTTTTTTTTCTTAGGCTGCATAGCTTTATTTTCTTCTTTGTATTATTTTTTAATGTTCTTTTTATCATTCTAATTCATTTTGATATTTATTTATCTTTAAATTACTATAAGTATTTAATATTAATACTATTTCTCTTAATAGGTGCAGTTGAATAATAAAACCTGTATATTGATTCTCTTCTATTATACGCTTTTACTATGTATGATATTTCTTATATGAAGTCATATAATAATAATTTACAATATAGGATTAAAATTCAAAATATATTAACATTCAAGTTCCAACAAGCTAGTAGGAAGAAATTTGGGTATAATTTGCATGGGATTATATTATTATAAATTCAAATGTTTAAAAAATGAAAACTAAATCTGTATGAAAAGAATGTATATGCTAATTGACCACAAAAGCTTAATTAATAAATAATCAAATCATTGTAGAGAACTTACACTCAGCATCTGTCTTGACCCATTTGCATCCATTGACTACAGCTTTAGCAAATTCATCATCATCATTGTCATCATCATCAGAATAATATTGGGGAATTGATTTGGTTTCTAGGTACTTCTTTATAAACATTGTTGAAGAGGTCCCTTGGGGATATATCTTTTTGTTAAGTATTGCCCTCAAAATCTGAAAAATCACAAGCATAAAGTAAAGACTAATAGAATAGTCAATCATAAAAGGAGTAATTAAGTTAAATTGCCAGAGGAATGGCTATCTATTGTTTTTTATTTGAAAATGCTGTTTCAACAATTTTTTCCAAAAAATTGTCTATATCAAACAACTTTATTTAGTTAATAATTTTTTAGCAAATAATTTATAACATTATCTTATAAAATTTCTAATTTCTAAAATAGATTACAATAACTTTGATTACTAAAAAAGTGAGAGAGAGAAATGTCAACTTTACGCTTTTTTTTATTTTTTATTTTTGGTGACAACATTACGCCTTTTTTTTTCTATACACTTAAATTGATCTTTAAAAAATTTCAATAAATTATTTTGATTTTTAACAAATTTTTATCCATTGAATGTCTTTAATGCAGTAACTTATTTATTCTCAATGAAAATTTTAATATGCATATTAGAAAAATGAATTTCTAATAACAAATTTTATCATCATAAGACAATTAAATCCTAAATATATAATTATAAGAAAAATTAGCCCGCTTGCAAAATAACAAATAAATAATAAAAATTTATTAAGACTAAAGTCTTGGATTTAAAATCTTTTAAAGACCAATTGGAGTGGTTATTCATCCATTAAATTGTCCAAAATTTATTAGTTGTGAAAATATCAAAATAACAAACCATCTATGATTTACCTTCTCCATTCTGGACTCTGTGGAGAGTGATGGATCTTTGAGAAAAGGAGTAGTAGGCTGAAATCCACTGTTGCAAACAAGCATCTTCTTTAGAAGAAAATTAAGTGATTTCTTTGCAACACCATTCTTGCGGCTATGATCCAAACATTGATCTTTTCCCTTGGCATCCATTAAACTGCTGCTCTGGTGGAAATCACCATAATGCCCTTCTTCTTCTAAGCTTGAATTTTCAGTGCTCAATGGCTTTGCGGCCGAGTTTGGCTCCTCCGGCACCTGAAAATACTTGTTGAATTCATTCTGAAGGCTTCCAACTTCTTCAAGAGTGAATTCATCCTCACAATCTTGAAAACAAGGTGGATCTAATGCTCTGCCCTTATTAGTCTTTTCTGAATCTTCTTTCTGATTATCACTATTAGTCCCAAAGGTTCCAATTGCAAGAAGTGCTTGAGGCCAATCACCGAACTCTTGTTTGCAAGGTTCATAATGTCTCATATAATCTGTTGTTTAGGGAAAAAAAAATGGTCAGTGATCAAATTAAATTCTCTCATAATATATATTGATGAATGAATATGTAGCTGATGTATGTTATTTTTAACTGTTACTTTTTTCTTATATATTCTCCTATTTGAAAATTTGGAAATTACAATAACTCCACCTTAAGTCCTATTACGTAGTCACGTAGATCCCCCTGTTCATCCAAAACAAAGTTTAGGACTTTAGGTGTGACACATTCTTTAACATAAAGTGATTCCACAAAACTTAATTTTGTGGAACATTAGTATTTTTTTTTTCTCTATAACTATATATGTGATCTTAAATCCATAAAATAAAATAAAAAAAGAAAAAATTTCATAGAAAATACTGTGTTATATTGTTATCTAAACCTAGAAACAAAAAATCTTAGTCAAAATCTTTACAAGTTATGATAAAAGAGACAAGGACTTATAACACAGTGTAATCTAGCTTTTAAGAAATTTCCTGTGTAACTGGATACTAATGTTGATGCAAAACAATTGTCAAACACAAAATGATAATAATAAAATTATTATTATTGAGATTTTGGGGAGAAAGAGTAGTGAATTGCAAAGTGCACAGATCTCACAAGCTTATAGTTCCAGTAAGTGCTGAGCTGCAAAGGACTTTAAATAGACATTCTTATTTGGTTCAAGTTCCCAAAAACAATTACTTTTGAAAATCTCTTTGATTTCTCTATGTTGTCTTTTTATCATTTCTCTTTTCAACCACAATTTTATTTTAAGTTCATTGCCTCCTCAGTCCTCAGCCAGTGGATTTTTTTATTTTGGAGGAAATGTTGGATTTAAAAATGACCTTAGAGAAATTTAACGTCACACAAACTTTCTGAAAACAGCATCACACTCAGGTGTTCATTCCTTCTCTTTCGTTTTCTTGAAAAGAATTTTATAAGGAATTAGATTCGGAAAGCATGCTGTGAATTTTTGTTTTCTCTGTAGGAAGAGTGTATATTGGTATGGTACAATTCTTTTCTCTGTACGACATCTTCCAACCTGATAAGGACTAATCCGCCATTAATATGAGTTTTATTTAAGAGTTTGTTACTAGTCAATGAGTTGTTACATACACAAAGTGAAATTTAAACCTCAACACATGTTTAAACAGACGAATGAGTTAATCATTTAATTTAGGGGTGAGTACGGGTTGATTTGGTTCGGATTCAAGGTGAAATTAGAACCGAATCGATCAAAATGTAATTGGTCCACTTTGGTTTGGATTTGTATTTTTTGTGCATGTACCCGAACCAAACCAAACCGATTAAGAACGGATTGATTCAGTTTGGATAATTGGGTACCCGATGACTTTAAAATTCATAAAAAAACCAAATTTTTATCTTAAAAATTCAACAAATACGATAAACATGTAACATTAATATAAATAATCTAAACATGTTAAACACCAAATATATTAAAAACTAAACTCATTAAAATCAAAACATATTAATAGTGAATAATCTCATTAAAAGCCACTAAAAATCATATATATTTTTATTTTTTTATTTAATTAATATATGGTCAGATTCACGGGTTGGTTCAGATTCCGCACCCCTAGAACTGATACCCGATATCCGAACCAATCACTAACAAAGGTCATTGGTTTGGTTCAAATTAGACCCAATTAACCGTTAGTTACAGAACTAATTTAATTAGTTCGGTTCGGATTCGGACAAGTAATCGGGTATTCACTACCCGTGCTCACCCCTAATTTAATCAACCCAAATTAATTTATATAACCAGCTTATTCAATCTACTAAAATTAACTATCTAAAATATTCTTAAGTTTAATAAATTTTTGAATAAAGTATCAACTAAAATAAAAAAATATTGAGTCAAGAAGTTATTTTTATAACTAAATTCAATTATATTCCTTCTCCTCTTTTTTATGTTTTTTTTTCTTCTTCTTCAATTATAATTTTTGTTATCAATTTTTAAATTATTCAACTAACTTAATTTAATTTTATTATCAAAATATCTTAATCATTTAATATTACTGACTAAAATATACATTATAAAGACGTGAAAAATTCAAATTTAAACGTAAAATGTCTTTTTATCTTAAGTTTCAACATTTTATCGCTATTATTAATCATTTTATCAATTAGTTAAAATAGTAAGTATATGTATAATACAAATACTTGCTATTTTAACTTATGGATAATGTCCAAAAGAAAAAGTTATACGCTTGAGATAGATAAAAAAAGGAATTATTATTAGAAAAAAGTGTGAAGATGTAAACGGATCATGAATTTAGCAAAACAAAGCATTGCATGCTATATATGTGGCGTCTAGGCTGAACGTTGATGTACTGTGCAATTACCAAAATACAGTTCACACTTACTGTCTGCTTGTGATACCTTTGACCAAACCATAAATACGTGAGAATCAAAGTATACTTTTGTTTTTGAATTTTTTAAAAAAATTTAAAGATACTTTTAA
>NC_029787.2:49585929-49586490 GCF_000816755.2 Arachis ipaensis | reverse complement strand
ATATGTCAATTCAAAATTGTTAAAATATATTAAAATATTAAGAATAAAATTAAAACTAAATACAACAACAATAATAAAATATTGTTCTATTAGATAGAGTCGATTACATGAATTAAACAACATTATTGAGCTCTATCATATATCATATCTATAGAGAGACAGTTTACAATGTAGATCTCGTTTGACCACCTCATGAATGTTTTTCCTAAGTTTTTCTCTACCAACCTTTCACCCCTTATCCATCTTCTATCTCATCCACCCTCCTAACTGGGTATTCTGTCAGTTTTTTTCTCACATATCCAAACCACCTAAGACACAATTCTACCATCTTTTCCTAATAGGTGATACTCCAACTCTCTCTTTTATCTTCGTTCCTTATTCTATCTAATCGCATATGACTACTCATCTATCTCAACATCTTCATCTTTGTCACACTTAACTTATGTTCGTATTCTCCTTTGACCGTCCAACACTCTGTACCATAAAGTATAGCCGGTCTGATAGCAATGTAATAAAATTTACTATTAAAATTAAATATTAATAATAAAATTGAAATAACAT
>NC_029787.2:49564377-49585904 GCF_000816755.2 Arachis ipaensis | reverse complement strand
ATATATTATGAATGATATAAAAAACAATAATTATTTTATTTTATAATAATATAATTTTAATCAGAATTATTTTTATTATTTAAAATTTCCACTTACTATTAGTAAATTATATAAAAATATTTTTTTAAACGTATCACTTTTATTATAAAGTAAAGTATCATTTATGTCCCCAACGTTTGGGGTAAATCTCAAATATGTCCCTAACGTTTTAAACGTCCTATTTGTATCCCAAACGTTTCTAAATCAAGTCAATGTTGTCCTACCGTCCAAATGACTAACATTTCGTTAACGGCGTTGCATACGTGAAGGTTAAGTGAGTAAGCCCAAAGGGTAACATAGACACGTCTGTTTCTTCGCGCCCATTATACCATTCACTGTAGCAAATACGAAACGTTGAAGAAACAGAGCACTTCTATGCAACGTTTTTCATTCCAGTTCTCCTTACTACACACGTTTTACTCTTCTTCGAGGCTGATCGCAGGTAGGGGCTGCAAGGTAGTTGGCGGAGCGTTGTTGGTTGTGTTGCATAAAAGCTTACACCTTTGTTCTGGTGACAGGGTGGTTTCGTTCGACAAGGTATGTACTAGGAAAAAATTTTGTTTTTTGGGGTTTTGTTGAGTGGTTCCATGAAAAACAATGGCCATATATGAGATTGTTTGCATTTTAGGGTTTAGTTGATTTTTTTATTCCCAGAAAAATGTCCCTTGCTTATGTTAGTTAGGGCATGAATTTACTTTTTTTGGTGATTTAATCTGTGCTTACGGTTGATGTTGTTTCACTATGTTTACCTGATGTAACAGGGTATGTTGTTTAGGATGAGTTATTTTAGTGTCAAAGTTTACCACCAAGGTAGCTTTGGACTTCAAGGAGGGCCTTTGAAGTATTTGGGTGGGGAGACAACTGTGATAGACTACTGCAATGAAGACGAGTGGAGCCTGATTGAGGTTTACAACATAGTGAGCAGACAAGGGTATTTGAAGAAAGATATTGCAGTAATGTGGTACAAATCACAGGATCAGAGTACAGAAGAAGGCTTAAGGATGCTGCGAACTGACAAAGATGCAATGGATATGGCTAACATTGGGGTTAGGGAGGATATGGTGGAGCTGTATGTAGTTCACAAAACTAGTGATATCCATGAAAAGGTTGAGGATGTACACATGTTAGGGAGTACTGAAACTACCATGCAAGTGAAGGCAGGTGGATCTGATGGGCCAGGCCCAATGGTTACATTTGAGGCCCATGCAGTTGGACAGGTGGAGATAAATCCTGGCCCAAATGTGGAGGAAAAAATTGTGGGTAAGAAAGATGGAACAGATGAATCAGATGAGGAAGAAGAGGGTAGTGATGGCAGTGAGGACGAGGACTATGAACCCAAGGGTGGTGAAGATGATAGTAGTGATTCATGGATTTATGATTCCAAAAATGGTTATTGTTCAGAAGATAGTGCTGTCGAAGTTGTGTTTGGTGACAGTGATAATGACAAGGAAGGGGTAGAGGACTTAGTAGATGTCAACATCAAGGTATGGGATAGATTCGAGACTGCATCAACTGAAACCCAAACAGATACAGCAAAAGAAAGTAGGAGTGACAAAGGTAAGGAGAAGATTGTTGCAGGTTTAGGTGATGAGGAAGAAGGATATGAATCTCAAGATTTTCTGGATATGCCTATTATTGATGATGATGAGGATGATAATAGTGTTGCCAAGAAGTATCCGTTGCACAAGCAGCTAAAGGACATGAGCGAGTACAAGTGGAAGGTTGGAACTCTTTATGTATCAAGAGAGGAGTTTAAGGATTGTGCTACTGCCTATGCTGTACACACTGGGAGGGGTTTGAGGTTTGATAAGGTTGACCTTTGGAGAGTGAAGGTTACTTGCGTGGAGGGTTGCAACTAGTTTGCATACTGTGAAAAGATGAAGAATGAGCAAACATGGCAATTAACCAGCTGCCACAACAAGCATAGCTGTTCTAGAGAGTTGAAAATTGGGATTATGCATGCAAAATAGTTGAGCAAGGTGTTTCTAAATAAGATTGCTGAGAATCCAAAGATAAAGCTCTCCACACTAATAAAGAAAGCATATAGCAAGTGGAATGTAGAGCTGACTAAGTCTAAAGCTGCCCGGGTTAAACAGTTTGCACTTGATGAGTTACAAGAAACGTACATAGAGCAGTATCAGAGACTCTATGACTATTGTCATGAATTGCTGAGGTCTAACCCGGGTTCTACAATGAAGTTGCAAGTGGAGAGACCACCTGAGTTTGCTTCTGAGAGACCAAAACTGGGTGTGAATTTAAGGCCAAAGTTTCAAAGACTCTATGTGTGCCTTGATGCATGCAAGAAGAGTTTTATGGTTTGCAGACCAATAATTTGCCTTGACGGGTGCTTCATCAAGACACCATATGGAGGTCAACTTTTCACGACTATTGGCTGGGACCCGAACGACCAGATATTGCCAATAGCCTATGCAGTAGTTGAAGCAGAGACTAAGGACACATGGACTTGGTTTCTTACCAATCTGTGTGATGACTTTGGCTATGACAAGATAAGGAGATGCACCTTTATGTCTGACCAACAGAAGGTACTTATTTCTACACTCACCTCAACTAAAAGCTACTTTATTGATCCTAGTGTTAGTGTTAGTCTTGCTGCCCTGGTGATCCTAGTGTTTGAATTGTATGAGTTAGTGTTTGACTCTTCTTCGGACTTTTATTAGTTAGTGTTTGAATTGTGCATGTCCAATTCAATTACTAATTTAATTGTACCTATCAAATATCATACTGATTTAATTACTGCTTCAACTGTGTATATGGTGGGTTTAGGGTTTAGTTCCAACCTTCGATGAGCTCATTCTTGGAGTGGATCATAGATTTTGTGTTAGACATCTTTACAGCAATTTCAGGAAGAGATTCCTAGGGCTACAACTAAAATTGATGATGTGAAATGCTGCAAAAGCTACTTACTTACAAGAGTGGGAGAGAAGGATGGCTGATATCCAAAAGGTTGATAATGGAGCCTACAACCACCTTATGGAGGTACCAACCAGATATTGGTGCCGGCATAAGTTTGGGACTTAGTCTAAGTGTGATACTTTGGTAAATAATATGTGTGAAGTATTTAACTCTGTGATTGTGGACGCCAGAGAGAAACCAATAGTCAGCATGTTTAAAGACATCAGAGTATACATAATGAGGCGTTGGGCTGATAATAGGGATCAAATAATTGAATACCCAAGAGAGGTGTTGCCCCGTATCAAGATTAAGGTTGAAAAACAAACTGATGCAAGTGGTAAGTGGGTGAGCACGTATGCTGGTCGTGACAAATATGAGGTAACTAGTATCCATGGAGGCAAAGAGAAGTTCGTGGTTGATTTGAAGACTCACGAGTGTTCGAATCCCCTGTGTTTATGCAATGACCTGCATTAGGAAGATGCGATTCAATGTGGACAACTTTGTTGCAAACTATTACAAGAAAGCAACTTACTATGAGTTCTACCAACATGAGGTATATCCCGTGAATGGCCCCAACCTGTGGGAGAAGACACAATTTGATGACGTTTTGCCACAAATCTATAGAAAACCCATTGGAAGGCCTAAACTAAAACGGAATAAAGCTGCAAATGAGAACCCAACTAAGGGAGGAGTATCTCGCGAAGGGCAGAATCAGAAGTGCTCCTATTGTTTTGCTAGAGGTCACAACAAACGGACGTGTCCAAAGAAGCGCAAAGTAGCTGCAACTACGTCGGTAAGTACTCTGCTTGGTTTTTTCTGGTTCGGGCTTCATTTTTATTAATTGCATTCAAAGATTATAATGTGGTATTGTGGCTGTTAACAAGGCAAACAAAGTTGCTGGATCTACAAGAAGAGCTTCAAGAATCATCTCTAGAATTATCTCTAGCACTATCTCTAGTACTATCTCTAGTCAGGCTTCTAAGCAATCACAAGCTGCTTCAAAGAAGACCACAATGTCAAGGCCAAAGAGAAAATCATCTGCCAATGATGTGAGTTTCCAACAATCTCAGGCTACTTCAAAGAAGGCTAAGTTGACCCCATCCAACAATAATTCTGGACAACTCAAGGGTGCTACCAAGCACAACAATCTCAAGGTGCTGCCAAGCCCATCGAAGCACGTCAGCATATCCCAACTCAAGTTCATGGCTAGGACACCTCCCAAAGCATGGAAAAAGATGTGATGATTATGATGTGTGCAGTTTTATGTTTTTTGGAAACTTTATTTTTGAGTAAAAAACTTCTCTTTAGTATCATTATAATGTGTGAAAACTAGTTTAAAGACTATAGTTTGTTATCTCATACCGTTATTGTGGAGCAAAATGTGTAGCTCTTATTTGTTATTTTGCTGTGAATCTGTTGTGGTTGTAGCCAATGACAATGTTATGGTTAATGATTAAGTAGTATGTTAAAGTTCTGATTGTTGTTATGCTCATGACTTGATTGATTTAAATAGGATGAAAAATATAACACTTCATTTCATTCAATTCATTTCCACAATTCAGATGAGTTCAATAAAACAACATTGCATTTAATTACACATGCACAATCTAGCCTTTCATCAAACTTAATTCAACAAAATATCATTTTATTACAATTTCATTGAGTTCAACAAAACACCAACCAGTTCAACATCACTGCTATTTCTAAGCCAAAATACAGAGTACAAGTTAGGGATCTAATAATTTTTTCCTAAGCCTCATCATCTCCAGCAACATCATTGTAGTAAAAGTCTCCCAAATTTGGTGGTGGTTGTTCTTTCACAAACCAATATTAGTGCAACTGTCCATCCAACTAAAGCAACTCCCACTGCAACCATGAACCTGAACTCAACTTTATCCAATTTGCCCTTCAAATTTCTGACCTTCATTCTTAACCTTGAAACTTGTGGGGGATCTTCCTCTGGTTCTGCTATACAAAATAACTGCATTCTTCTCCAATCTAAACCAAACATGAGACAACCAAGTCACACCCACAGATTGTCAAAACATATAACTCAACAACAAATAAACACATGGCTAAACCTCACCCCAAAGTTAACACAACCCCGAACCTCCGCCAAGGATTTTCTACCATCGATGAGGTGGCGAGCACAGGCCGTTCCCCACAGTAGCAAGTTGTCCTCCTTCGACGTGCTTGGTTTCTATTTCGTGTAGCCTGCTTGCTGCTTTGCGTCGCTTCAGATTGGCATGCTTCATACTCCATCTTTTTTCAAGCAGAGGAAATCGAGCTTCAGAGAAGCTGCAGCAGCAAGGAGAAGACGATTTTGCAATTAGGGTTTTGAAGAGGACCCTATTTTCACATTTATGATTTATCTATTTATTTTTTTCTTTTTTGTTTAATTCAATAACGGTAACAAACAAACGCCCTGTCACCGTGTATACTAACCTCCACGTATGCAACACCGTTAACGAAATTTTAGTCATTGGATGGTAGGACAACATTGATTCGATTTAGAAACGTTTGGGATACAAATAGGACATTTAAAACGTTAGGGACAGGTTTGAGACTTACCCCAAACGTTGGAGACATAAATGATACTTTACTCTTTATTATATAAACATAACTTGGATATATACTGTTAAAATACTTTTATATTGTTTACTAGTAAGAATATGTAATAGTTAGTTACTTATCCTAATTACATATTTGTTTTTTAATAAAAAATGTTACCATAATAAATGGGTATATTTTAAAAATACTTGGTATACTTTTATTTTACAAAAATATCTACCATATTACTACTATGCTTTAAGTTTTGTTCTCAAAGAGTTTACATTTAATTTAGTTTTAATTATATTCATAACGTTTGATTTTTTATTCCTCATGTGTTAATATATTTTAGTTATAAAAAAAGTATAGGTAGATAATAAAAATATTAAACAATATTAACAATGAATATATCGAATGTTCAATTCATTAGGTATGCGAATGGTTATCCTACTATTAAAATTTAGGTGGATAATTTAGGAGTATAGTATATTTTTATTTTATTAGACCAATTTTAAAACTCATTATTCATATTGTTCACAAAAGCTATGTCCATCTAGCAAAATATATATCGGAATATAGACGATAAATGGAATACTCTTGCATTGATGCTTTATTGACACGTTAGTCTAAAATTACCATACATTTGTGGCACACAACATATAATTGTCATGTAACATTTTCATTGGTGGTGTTAACTTCTCAAAAATAAAATTAAAATTTATCTAAAATATTAAAGATAAATTAAAATAAATTAAATATTAAAAATGTTTTTAAAATTTCTCAAGAAAAAACTTAACCCTAAATATGGAGAAGTGGAAACAATATTATTATATGTGTTAAGGTGCATTTCCATATATATTATTAGGTATGCATCATTATATATAAGGTAATATTATGCATTATATATGACTTTACTCATTATTTGAATATTTTTTAGTATTGTTCTTGCGTAACCTTGCTTGTCTGTTTTGTATTGTTAGAATATAATTAGATCAATTAGGATCAATTATTTAGCATATCTGAATATTTATTATAGGATATTACGTCTTTATTATTTCAATTTTCTTAGCACCTATAAATACCCTTCTATATTGTATTATTACAGACAACTTGAATACACTCAATAATATACAAATCCTTTCTCCAGTTTAGTCTCTTTTTTCTAACATGGTATCAGAGTCATGGTATCCTCCTTGAAGAGGATAGGTTGTTTTCCTTGCGGTGAAATCACCGTAGTTTTTGCACTTTTTTTTCTAGGCCATTTTTCTTACCTTTTGTCACTTCTTTGATACTTTTTCACCTCACCGACTAGCCTGTTTTCTCTGTCTTATATTTTTCCGAGTCGAATGGTCAAACACCATTGTCATCCGCTCCTTACCTATTCTCATGAAAAAATCATATAGTTTTCACTCTCTTTCGGCAGTTTAGTCTACGTTCTCTCATGGCAGTTCCGTCTGCGTTCTTTCGTGGCAGTTCTGTCTATGTTTCGTCTGTGTTTCTTTGAGGCAGATTCCTCTGCGTTTCCTCATGGCAGTTCCATATGCGCTTCCTTCTGGCAGTTCTATCTGCATTTCCTTCAGATAGCGGCAGTTCCGTTTTGTTTCCTTCAGACAAGCGGAAGTTCCGTCTGCGTTTCCTTCCGGCAGTTTCGTCTGCACCTGTTTTATCAGTTTATGCAGTTTTTTTCTTTATTTCATTGTTTTAAATAAGTTTCATGAGTTTGAGAGAGGGGGGGATGTTAGAATATAATTAAGATCAATTAGCATTATTTAGCATATCTGAATATTTATTATAGGATATTACGTCTTTATTATTTCGATTCTCTTAGCACCTATAAATACCCTTCTATATTGTATTATTACAGACAACTTGAATACACTTAATAATATACAAATTCTTTCTCCAGTTTAATCTCTTGTTTCTAACATGTATAATTCGTCTTTTTCATATATCTTCAAGGTCTTCAAACAAAATGAGTTATAGTTTGGACGACAGAAAAATACGAAGTGTGAGTACCTGCACAAAACACTCTGATGTTTATGTCAGTATTGTGAAGCATTTCTTAAGCTCAAGAGAATGGATTTCGAACATATCTTTTGCCTTTACCTTTATATTATTATATAGCTTAGGTGTGCCTCATTATCTGTTCATCAGTTATGATTCGATAATGAATGACCATCATATACTTTTATTAGTTTGCATACATTTCGATATCCGAGTTGTAACGGTTTTATCGTATCTTTTGATTTGTAACATTTGACAGAGTTATAACGTTCAATTAAGTTATAGCATACATCAGAATTATAATGGGAAGATCATAGCTGCCAAGCTTGATCTGTTGGGAATTTAATAAAGCAGGTTGAGCTTTTTTGCAGAAGTTATAACTTGCTTGAATTAATGAGAGTATATAGTCCCCAAGATCAACCGTCCTTATTATTATAAAACATAAAAAAAAGTGAGAAATTAAGAAAGAGAAGATGTAACTATTCAACTTTCTAGGAAATCAGAACCATTTATGTAAAATGCTTTGAAATGAAGTTTACGATGAGGATGAAAGATGTGGAATAGTTTTCATGAGTAAATGAAGTTAATGTTAATTATTCATTCTAAAAGAAGGAAAGTAAAGTTGAAAGTGAAGGATTTTAGCAATTTCATAAAGCATAGGAATTTGGTCTTAGAAGAAAACAGTTTAAGCATAAAATGGCTTAGAGAGGTTAGTATTTGCATTTATCACTTCTATTTTTGTGATTCTTCCTTGCTTCTTTGTTTTTCTTCTGTGTATTTGATGAGAAAGAGGAAAAGAAAAAAATTGGAAGGTGGTGATCCTTATTCTTAAGTAGATGAGGACATGAAAATTCGGGTTTCACTGTTCATTGATAGCGAGAGTGTTGAGAGGATTGATAAGTCTAAGGTAATGAGAAAGGGTGCTGGTATTAATGTAGAGTTATTACCTTGCCAAAGTGAAGATCATGTATTTCATAAAAAAAGGAATTTTGAGTATTTTTATATTTATATTTGCATGTTGTAAGAACTTAGGATAAAATTACCTTTTATTGGGTTTAAATGTGCTGTGTTGAGGCAATTGAATTGTGCCTGTTCGCAGCTTCATCCAAACGGTTGGGCATTCTTGAAATGTTTTCATATTTTAATGGAGCATTTGGAGGTCCAGCCTTCGCTAACTGTGTTTTCTCCCTATTCCAAGCAAAGAGTGTATGGAAGGGTGTTTGGATAAACCTTAATAGCTCACCTAGCTGGTCTGTGTTTAAACTTTATAAGTCCTCTATCAAGGATTTTAAAGAAATTTATTTGAAAGTTAAAATTGTCGAAGAGGAATTTTCATTTTATATTGACAAACATTTGGTAAAAAAGTTTTCTCTTTTTTGGTGTGACTAACTATTGCAAATTTTGGAGTTAGAAATAATTAGCGAAACTAATAAAAGGTTGTTGGAATTTTTAGTTGAGAAAATTCTGAAAAATAGGTTATTAACTATTTCTGATTTGCTGCCTTGGGATCAGAATAAGGATGCTGTGTTGCAATATTTTGTTGAGTATTGTATTGGTAACATGTGTATATTATTGTAAAATAGAAAAATATATGATCTAAATTTTTTGTTTGAATTATTGTGGTGATAGGTGAACGAGCCCCCATTGTGACTGCTACGAGCTTAAGGGCTCATTTGAAGAAAAGATGGGAAAATGCGGGTTTAAGCTCAAATCCTAATAAAAGTGAAAACCAATCATTGTAAAAAGAGGAAGAATGAAGTTGCTGTAAAGGAAGTGAACAAGGTTTCGAGAACAAAGAAGAAAGAACAGGAGATTCAATTGGATGAATTGACAAATTTTATTGGTAATCAGAAAAAGTTGCACGTTTTTGTTGAAAGCGGGGATGGATCTCTTTATGGGATGATAACTTCCCGTATATTGTGATAGCTAATGAATTTGCAAAGTCTAGCATTGATGTGGTTCTTTGTCAATGGTGTTAGAGATATTGCCATAGATAAGTTCTTTTAAGTAAGTAATGTGTGAGTTTTGAATTGGATTCGGTTTATAAATTTTGACGAGGATTTTATAACGTTACAGGTTGTTGGTGCTCGGCTGCTGAGTATTCGGCGTAGCTGAGAAATTTTTTATAAAAAGGAAAAAAGTGCTATGGAGGGTCATTTGAAGTTGAAAGAAGACTTTACCATTAAACAGGGTCAACAAACAAAGGCTTTGGAGAAAATAAAGAAAAAGAAAGAAGAGGTTGAATTTTTAAAAAAAAGAGAATGAGAAAATGTTGTAGAAAAATGAGAAGTGTGAAGAAGATAATAAATTACTTCAAAATCAAGTGGTGGAGATCACTGTGAAGATAAAGAATTTGGAGAAGAATAAAGAGTCAGATTTCCTAGATATGTCTATAGATGACTTTGATAGAGCAGTTACTCAGACAAAGTTTTTAGCTCTAGAATTTGACTTTTTGAAGATGGATCTCACCAAGGTTATTTTTAAAGGCAAGCTCATATATGATGATGCTGCAGTTGAAAGACAAGATGAAAACATTGTGAATGAATTAACAGTGATGGCGATTGCTGTAGATTGTTTAGTAGCTATTTTATTTTTTGTATGTGCTGGTTGAAATTATGTTTATTTTGTTTGTGATATATGTGAACTAATATATTAGATTTGAACGCCGAATTATAGCTTAGTTTGAAGCTTTTGTTTGCTTGACCAACAATTTTGTTGGGTAGTAGATTTTTTAATTGATTGCCAACATATAGGTCGGTTAGGAGATGTGATTGAAGTAGAGATGTTCGCTGTGTATTAATTAATGATATGTATAATCGGCCATTATGCAAAAATGATTTTTGATAACAACAAGATATATATGAAAACAAAGATGATTGAATTCATGAACCTTTATTGTGAAGGTGCAGATGGTAGTGTCTCATTAAAACCTCTCCAAACAAAATTCTTGTAGGAAAAAATCTTGTGAGTAGGAAAAAGAGTACATCCCGTGCTTGTCTTAACTGTAATACAACTTTAGAGATGCAATATTCTAAAGTTTCAATTTGATATGCACTATGCCTTAATACTTGAGATATACAAAATGGTCCTTCCCAGGTCGCAGCTAACTTCCCATGTCTTGGAGGTTTGCAAACATCTTCAGTTTTGCATAGTACCAAGTCATCTTTCTGGAATTTTCGAGCATGTACTCTTTCGTTATATCGTCTGGCAATCCGAGCTTGCGTAGCTTGGTGTTTGATAGTAGCAATATCTTGAACCTCTTCAAGAGTGTCAAGTTCTAGTAGTCTTGTGTCGTTAAATTCATTTTTGTTAATTTTTTTTTAAGGATTGTTGTGAGATCTCGAGTGGGACCATAGCATCGGAACTGTAAACTAATCAGAAAGGGGTTTCTTTGGTGGTGGACTATGGCGTGGTGTTGTATCTCCATAAGACTTCTGGAACAAGGTCGGCCCACATGCCTTTAGCATCATCCAATTTCTTTCGTAATGCATAGAGAATGACCTTGTTAGCTGCTTCTGCTAGTCCATTAGCCTGTAGGTGTTCTACAGAAGAAAAATGATGATGAATTTTGAAATTCTATAAAAAATCAGTGATAATGTGTTGAAAGATACCAAACCTGCATATCATATACTTCTAGGCAAATCTTACTATCTTATCAAACGTAATTTTAGCTAATGGCTGAGCTTCTATCTATTTGGAGAAATCGTCAATTGCTACAATTAAAAATTTGACCTACCCGAGAGCTTATGGAAATGGGCCGATGATATCGAGCCCCCATTTGTGAAATGACCAACTAACCTCAAATGAGTGTAAGAGTTTGGCAGGAGAATGAATAACAAGTGCATGTTTTTTACAGCTATCGCAAGTCATGACCTTCTTCTTACAATCTTGTAAGATTTGCCAAAAGAATTCAGCACACAAAATTTTGGAAGCTAGACTTTGGTTGTCGATGTGAGTACCACATACACCCTCATGTGCCTCAGTTATTGCCAATTTGGCTTCATCATGATTCAAACATTTTAACAGTGGTATGAAAAATAAACTTAGAGCTTAAACTTCCTTGTGTCTGTTATCTCAAATGATAAGTGACATGTCTGCAAGTATTATATATATGGAGTTCTCCAATCTGTACACTGTGATATACTTGAAACAGAGCTTAAATCTATGCTAGGTTCATGTAAAGTAGATTGTAAAAATATTGCAGAGTGACCATGAGGTCGTGTTGTTGCTAATTTTGATGAGATATCAGTTCTATGTTCTGTTTTCTTGGTATATGATGTATTTCAAAGTTTTTTAAAAAGGTAATGTGATTCTTTAACATGTGTAAATATTTTTGTAATAAATGATCCTTCACTTGAAATACATCAGTTGCTTGCTGTACAACTAATAAAGAGTCACAATTTACCTAAAGGTTCTGTCTTTGAATATCTTTTGCTAACTTTAATCCGGCCAATAAAGTTTCATATTCTGCATGGTCGTTACTAGTAGTGAATGAAAATTGCAAAGAAGTTTTAAAAACTTACCAGAAATGTCTTTTAAAAGAACTCTGGTGCCATAGCCATTTGGATTAGATGCACTGTGAACATAAAGTGTTCATTTGGGGACAAGTTCATCATTGCTTGAAATGGTAAACTCAGCAATGAAGTCAGCCAAATACTGGGATTTGAGATATTATCTAGATTGGTATAGTATATCAAACTTAAAGAGTTCAATTTCCTATTCAATTCGGGAATTGCAATCACTTGATGTAATGGTTGTTCAGTATGAATAATGATAGTATGACTTTGAAAATAAGGTTGTAGTCGTCGAGCTGTTGAAATTAGTGCCAAGGCCAGTTTCTCCAGCTTAGGGTATCGAAGTTCGGCATGGTGCAAAGATATGCTTACAAAATAAATTAGGTGTTGTTCCTTTCCTATTTTTGTAACCGAAATTGAACTAACAGAATAATCTGTATTAGATAAATATAAATGTAATGGTTTGCCAATCTTAGGTCTCTGTAAAATTATGGGAGAAGTGTACCACCCTACCACACAGAGTCTTATGCTTAAGTCATAAAACTAAGGTGATGAGGTATTACGACCTCTAAAAGTAAAGTCATATATATAATATAGGTGAAAAAGGGTTTTATCTAGGAGCCTTTTGAAGAAAAGATAAACAAAAGCGTTAAACAGAAAAGCGCATCACTTGCGTAAGCGATAAACGTAAATCAGACGAGATAAGAGTAAAGTGACACACAGACACACATATATACACATAGGAAAATAATTCCAAAGATATAGATAACAAAGCTTCTAACCGGCCAGAGCATATATACATATACACATATATACATGAGAATCCCAAAAAGACCCAAATATTATTTACAGAACATGTTTCTCCAAGTCAACCTCTAAGAGGGCAAAATATAATATACATACATATATATATACAATGGAGATGTAAAGTATATATATATAGATATATCAAAACCAAAATGGAATCCCAAAATGCTAGAGTCCTTTGCTTTCCGAAGCTCCCAGAATGCCTCAGCGAGGTGCCTCACGTCCTGCATCTGAAAACCACATAATATGTATAAAATGAGAACCGGAGGTTCTCAGCATAGTAACAGTGCCCACATAACTAACATATAAGGTCCCGGGAAAGCTAGAGGCGATCCTAGAACTTCTGACATTTGATTCACTCTTATAAAATACAACTAAACCAAAAATTTAGGCAACTAACTAAGGATCTTCTTTCTAATCTAACACTCCCCTGTGCAACTCCTCCGAACCTTCCAACCACCATTGGAATTATTTATTTTCAAAATAGATATTACATACAAATAAATCACAATTAGAGTACAGATACAGCAGATAAACAAGTAGCAAGTAATTTATGTGATCAGTTAGGCATTTCAAACAAAGCACACCAAACAAACACATAGATGCATATGATGTATGTCTGTCCTATGGCTAATGACTCTCATCTGTCAGTTGTATAGCCAACCCAACAAGTGCTGGTAGCTAAGCATTGGACTGTCCCTCTATCGTGCACTCCCAAATCTCAAGTCATATTCACTTTTAATCATATAACACACGTGTATATCCACGGGGGAGA
This sequence comes from Arachis ipaensis, assembly GCF_000816755.2. Taxonomy (NCBI): domain Eukaryota; kingdom Viridiplantae; phylum Streptophyta; class Magnoliopsida; order Fabales; family Fabaceae; genus Arachis; species Arachis ipaensis. The sequence continues at coordinate 49,572,302 of NC_029787.2, read as the reverse complement.
GTTCATCTGGAAAGGTATAAGTGTCCGGCCACACTTATGACATAAGGTCAGCAGAGTATCGAGTCTCAACCTGGAGCACGTGATGGCAAGCCACTGCATCTTACCCAGGAAAACTCATATCTCAGATAATTAAAAGTGCATAAGCCACATATTCATCAATATCAATCATCATATCAGTATACATTATGAATTCAGGCATCAATCACAACATATATAACATTATAGCGCTTCCTTAGTCCTAATCATACTCTATTACCCAAAATACACCTATCAGGCTTTAAACAATAATTACAAAGGTTTTGAAAGCTAGAGGAATGGTTTAAAAAGAAAAAAATTATATTTCAGAAAAACAGGGGGTCCGTGTACACGGCACCCTACTCGCGTACGTAGGAAGCAATTCTGGGCTTTGCCCGTGTCGCGTGCCATATGGCCACGTACGCAACCGTGAAAAATCTCACTCCCGCGTACGTGTCACACTGCCGTATACGCGGAGCCTCTGGGCAGTGCCCAATGGCTGCGTTGCGTGTGCCCCTCGCTTACGCATGCATAGCAGAAGCTGCAAAAATGCTGCTATGTCCAGAATTCCTGTTTTGCATACCAAACTTTAGACGCACATAACTTTTTTGTTTTAAAATATTTTTCATCCGTTCTTTAAACGGTGTAAACCTCTTAAACCAAATTTTCATTCTAGATAAGTTTGATCAAATTCGAAGGTCCGGGGGCCGAGTTATGGCTCACCAAAATTGGTCAAAAATCAAAGATTTCATTAAAATCCCAAACCTCAACTTTCAAAACATTTAAAATCCCACCCCCTTTAAAACTTACCAAATCTTACCATAGTGGCTCCAAACCAACCTCAATTATACCACAACACTTCTCAATATACTAACTCACTATCTCCATCAAGTTTTCAATCCAATAATTGAAGTTCAAAACAACATTTCAATATACATCATCATTATCATTTACCAATCTTATATACAAGATTACACATCACAAACATCATAGCCTCAACCACAACCACAACATTAGTAACCCTCATACATATGCACCAATTTCAATCATCAACATCATAAATAATTCAATCTTATCTTATAGTTAACTATCCTAAGTTTTCACGACACATTATATTTTAGTTATGAGAAACCAAAATCATACCTTGGCCGATTCCTCCTAATGCCCAGAACACCTCACGATTCAGCATTTTCCAAGCTTCCAAGATTTCAAAACCTTACTAAACATCCTTCTAGCCACCAAAGTTTGATTTCGAGCTTCCAAATTCTCACTTTGACTCCAACCAACAATCAATTTTCAATCTAACACCACAATTATCGCTATAATCAATATAGAGTTCACTAATTCAAAATTACACAAAGGGTTTGAGGGTTCTTACCTGATCCACAGCTCAAGTGAGTTAGACCCGACAATAACCGCAAGCTAATTCGAACCTAAACACTGAAATTACACAAAATTCAACATAATTGTTCATTGAATTTTGAAATTTAGGGGATGAGAAGCTAGGAAAGAGAATGAGACTTACCTATAAAATTGTTCTGATAGATTCGTAGAGCTCGATGCTGTGGTCACATGGCCACAAATAGTGCGGCGATCGGATTAATTTCAAGGGTTTGTTCTTTCTTCTTTTGTTCTTCCCCTTCTCAACGTATTCAATGTGATTCTTTGTGTTGAAGTGAGAAATAAGCTGAAGCTCAAGTGTATGGTGGGTTGTGTTGGGCCTTTGGGCCCGTTTAGGTCCAATTTGTCCAGTTCGGTCCATTTGGCCCAATTTTGGGTCAAATTCTTTAAAATTAGTGTCAAAATTCATATTTTAATTAATTCTACCTCATTAAACTATAAAATTTTATTTTCTAATTTTTGAATTAATAATTAATTTATTGACTAATTATGAAGTTAATTATGCGGGGTTTACAAAAAGCAATGATATTTTTAATACATTTAAAAGCTTATTCACATTTATCATTCCACTCAAAAGTTTTTTTCTTTTTCAAAGTTTGAAAAAAGTGAAAAGATTTATTTTCTAAGCAAGGTAAGAAATGAGATAAAGCTACAAGTCTCCTTGTTAGTCGTTGACTTTCTTTGAGGGTTTTTGGGCTCTTGATGTCCACTATAGCTCGACATTTCTCTAGATTGGCTTCTATACCTCGGCTTGTTAATAAAAATTCAAGAAATTTACCTCCTTGGACTCCAAATGCACACTTTTTAGGATTTAAACGCATGATATAAATTTTCAATTGTGCAAAAATCTCATCGAGAGGAGTGGTATATTAGTTGATTATCTTAGTTTTAGCAACCATGTCATCTACTTAGACTTTCATATTTCTACCAATTTGTCTAGAGAACACTTGGTCCATTAAATGTTGATAAGTAGCACCTGTATTCTTTAAACCAAAAGGTATAACATTATAACAAAAGTTACCATGTTCAGTAATAAAAGCAGTTTTATCTTGATCTGAGTGGTGCATAAGAATTTGATTATAACCAAAATAAGTATCCATAAAGCTTAAGAAGCATACCCAGATGCATTGCCTATGAAAAAAAATCACTACATAGTAAAGGGTATGCATCTTTAGGGCAAACTTTTTTTAAATCAATAAAATCAACACACATTCGGCATTTATCATTATATTTCTTTACCATGACAACATTGGCTAACCAGCTGGTGAAGCAGATTTCTCGAATAAATCTTGCTTCTAGTAACTTTTGTGTGTCTTTAAAAGATGCGATTCGGTAGTCCATACCAATTTTGTGCTTCTCTTGAGCTATAGGGCGTATCGATGGGTTGATGGACAGCTTGTGACAGATTACCTAGGGATCAATGCCAGGCATATCTGTAGGGGTCCAGGCAAACAAATCTACATTCTAAAGTAAAAGTTGGACAAGTTCATGCTTTTCTTGACCATGCAAAGCTTGACCAATGTAGGTAAACTTGGTAAAGTCATTCGTAAAGAAGACTTTTTCTAAATCATCCATTGGAGTTGGTCTATCCTGAATGTCTGCTCTAGGATCCAACTCAACCAAAAGTGGAACATCTTCAGAATTATATACTGCCTGCACATGTTGATGGACTGCCTTACGCTTTATTGTTTAAGAATGGCATTGTAGCAGTGATGAGTTTTTATATAATCTGCATATATAATACCTATTATATTACCTTGCACATGAAAATTTAAACATTGATGAATAATAGACACAATAGCTCTAAAAGCATTTAAGGAAGGTCTCTCGAGTATGATATTTGTAACACCCCATTACCCTAAGCCTTACCTCTAGCCGTAAAGCAAAGGATAACAAAGTGCCATGACAGTTCTAAAGCTCATAATATATAATATATCCAAGAATTTATATAACTAGAAGCCCGATGAAGGAATAAAAACTCAAAGTCACATAAAGCGGAATTATGAAATGCGAAGCGTTCACACATGATAACTAGGCGTGTAGGCACGAACAGAACAAGACATAATATATATAAAACCTTGTAGATAGCTCCAGGATATACAAGGTAATAATTAAATTAACAAGATATATATATATATATATATATATATATATATATATATATATATATATATATATATATATATATAAAGTATGATAGAAAAAAAGAGGAATAGTCACAGCCTGCGAAGTTTAGGCCGGCTAGTCAAACTGAATACAACAGAGTTTTGAAGTTTAAAACAGCAACAACCAATCTCTCAAAGTTGTCAGAAATAAAGCCTCTAAGGCAACAAAGTTATATAAATACAAAGGATGAGAGAGTAACTACATCGAAATAATCAAACTACAAACGGTGACAAAAGATCCTCCGCTCCGTTACCATCTCGTAACTCACTGAGGTGGGTTACGACCTGCATCGGAAAAATAACAACAGAATATAGTATGAGAACCAAAGGTTCTCAGTATGGTAACAGTGCCCAATATATAAGATGTAAGATTCCGGGATGCCAAAGGCAATTCTAGAACTTGACATCGATATCGATATTTAAGCTTAACAAAATAAATAAATTAAACCATAAACCATAAACAGGGTTATTTAAACTTAGAGAATTTCTAACTAAAACTAGTCACACTGCTGTATTCCATAGCCTTCATCAACCTACCCTCCATGCGATCCCATCACCGCCGCCTACCTGACCTCCTCAGCACCAAACAAACACAAGTATATACAAGCAAGTAACACATAGGTAATATTCATGTATAGCAAGTAATTCAAGAAGTAAGTAGGCATATTATACATTTAGGCAAATTGCAAGTAATCAAAGCAAACAAGCACATAAGTGATGCATATGGTGAATGCCTGTCCTATTGGCTGTGATATCACATGTCGGTTATAGTGCCAATCTCGACACAAAATTCGGTCCGCAACTCCCGGATTAGTCTCTCTGTTGCGCATACTCAGGAAGAATAATTCCGAGAGATGAGTGCCCTACCACCTTCTCCTTTCAGAAGGAAACGTTCCAAGGGAGAGTGCCCTACCACCTTCCTCTGGATGCCACATGATTCCGTTGGTTAGTACCCTACCACCTTGCAACCAGGGAGAAAACGCATTCTCAAGAGAAATAATTTTGAGGGATGAGTTCCCTGCCACCTTCTCTATTAGCAAGAAAAATGTTAGTGGAAATCCCTGCTTCAACCCTCACATCCGAACGTAGGCGGGAGACTGCCACAGCCCCTACGACAGAGAATAATGCATATCATAATCACATACTCAATCTCAGAGGTCACTGCTCATAGCACAAGTCTATTTATACTCAGCTTATTAACCATAATCATTCATGTTTCTCAAGTCATGATCACCTCAACACTCTGTCCAAACACTCCAGCTATTCCATCCACAGAACTTCCCAAGCGTAAATCACCGTCTTCTAAACTCATAACCAAAAATACCCCTTTTATTCCCTTATTATTTTCTCCCATAATTCAAAGCCTAAAATACTAGCAAAAATATTTTAAACAAGAGTTATGGAAGTTTGCAAGCTTGTCGGGAAGGTAAAACAATTAAAAACAGGGTTTTAGGTGAAAAACAGGGCTTGTGCGTACGCACAGGGTTGTGTGCGTACGCACGCACCAAAAGGCTTTCCTGACTTGTGCGTACGCATGATGTTGAGCGTATGCACAACTTGAAACACCCACTCTGTTATGTACGTACGCACAAAGGTGTGCGTGGGCACACATGACAGATTTTCCAAATTTTCTGCAACATCATAGAAATCAGATTTTTAACCCAAACTTTCAACGTTCATATATTTTTCTACAAAATTCCAATTTATACAAAACCTATATCATTTTAAATCTCTTTAAATTATATTTAATTTGATACAAAATCTAATCAATTTTAAAAACTGAGGCTCAAGATATGATCCGCCAAAGTTGGCAAAAAATCCGTTTTTACCAAAAACCTTAAAAATTCAATTTTACTAACACTCTCAATTCAAAACCAATTATTCACAACCCAACAATACCAACATCACTCAAGAATCCATACCAAACATTTCTCAACTATATAAATCATTCAATCATCTAAACCATTTAATACTCACCTCACCAACTCTAAATTCAACCTAAATTCTCATCGAAATTCCTCAATACCAATATTCAATATTTCCAACCATCATCAATGCTACATGTATCAAATCTTTCATCCAATTAATCCCATTATCATCATTCAACTCATCAAACCTCCTCAATCATTTGTTTTCAACATGAAACATAATAACCAATAATCAATATCATAATCAACATTCATCATTAAACATCAACACCCACCATCATAACTCATCAAAGTCATTATACCCATCAATAATCATCATACATATATCATCACATGCAAACTCATTCAACCCCCATCCAAACCACCATCAAGCATAACATGTACATACAAATAATCATACAATCACATCATTCAAACCTATCTTAAAGGCCACTAGCTTAAGTGTCCAGAAACATTAGATATTATATAGAGAAAACCGAAATCATACCTTGGCCAATTCTCACGCAACTCAAAACACCAAGCTTGATCCAAAAGCCTCAAACCAACTCCAACAAACACCAAAACTCAATCTAACATCACATAACATACAAAAACATCACTATGGCTAACCCAAAATTCAAACCACAAGAGTTTGAAGAGACTTACCTTTTCCAACGAGATTAGGAGCAAAACCCAATAATATTTCAATGCTAGATCACCACTAAACAACTAAAATTACAAAATCTACTCAAGAACTAGAACCAAAAATGCAAAACTGCTAGGGCAGGAAACTGGAGTGCGGTTTTAGAGTTCTTACCTACAAAACCTAGATAAAAATGATGGGCTTGGCAAAAGCTTCGTATGCCCGCAAACGACTCGTCAATCGGAGCTCCGTAGCTCAAGTTATGGTTACCGGAAGTTGATTAAGAATAGTGACCAAACCCTTTTGCTCTCTTCTCTCTCAAAGCTGCGCCCCCTTCCTTAGTTTAAGGTAAAAATGAGCTGAATTGCTCATTAAAGGGGTTTATATAACTTGGACCCGATCCAATCCGTTAGCGTTTTTATCCCCTTTGGTCCACTTTGGGCCAAAACCTTTAAGATTAGCGTCCGACTTTTTATTCTAAATTATTTTTGTCCTTTCAAAACAATAAATTCAATTTTTAAAACCTTATTTTTTTCAATACGCGGTATAGGTCAAACTAGAGCCGATACTGCCGATTTAAGCACTGGTACGCATTTTTACAAAAAATTTTCCACAAAATATACATTTTTCCACTCAGAAAAATTCATTGAATTCAAATTTCACCTTTTTATTTTCAAAATATCATTTCTATATTTTCAAACCTATTCCAGGCAGTTAAAAATTATTATTTTTGTTAAAGCGGTTATTCTGGTTCTTACATTCTCCCCTCCTAATTAGGAATTTTGTCCCTAAAATTTGAATCGCGTGATATTTCCTCCACGAAGCGTTCTACTACCAATGTTGTCAACCCAAACAAATCGTCAAAGCCTCTCGTCCACCATAGTGCTACCATGTGGATGTTCCCTCTTGCCTTCCGCTGCGTCACTCTGATTATTCGTCACTAATAACTCGAATTACTCCACTACATCGAACAGAAATTTTTCTTTAAACCAAATACGGCTTTCATAATATTTTCCAAAATCTTCAAAACAAGTTCAATATAAACCAGTTCAATGTTAAAACTTTTTCAAAAGACTCAAAAATCATTTATTCTTAAATCAATCACTTTAAACCATGATTTTTTTTAAATTCATTAAAATTCTTAAATCATAGCTTTTCAATTTGAATCCTTTTTGATGAGTTAAATTACAAACCAAATTCACAAATTAACAAAATCATAGAACTCATTGTTCTTTTAAACCATATCATTTAAACCAAGAGTTCTGGCCTAGTTTCAAAACTAAATCATTTAAACCAAAAGTTTCAAACCAAATTTTAAAATTATTTTAGACTTTAAAACTTTTTCAACAAGGTTCAAAGCCATACCGGTTAGAAGTTGAAAATCCTAATTAAAAATCGCAAAAGCATTTGTCCTCATTTTGTAGCTGCATCAGTCGGCACTTCTCCTGCCACCAGTGCTAAGCCTCACCCATCAACTGATATGCCGCAAACTCTATGAACTGATTTTCCAGAACACGTCGAGCTTGTAACGCATTGGCTAGGTTAGTCATCCTTACTATCTCTCCGTGTACGTGATCGACCTCGTCCGCGAGCTGTCATTCGGGGTTATGTCTACACTGAACAATCGATATTGAGGTGATCAGTCTCAATATCTCAAGACAAGTGCTTCAATTATCCCAGAAAGGCACTCACAAACAAGCATACCAAATAGATATCCTAAATAGCATGAAAGAAAAACGACCCAGAGTGTGCAACAAAGCACAATCGGTCCATCCCTCTGGCTCACGAGGACGA
>NC_029787.2:49561092-49564370 GCF_000816755.2 Arachis ipaensis | reverse complement strand
AAAACAATAAATTTAATTTTAAAATCTTATTTTTCTCAATACGCGGTACTAGTCAGACTAGAGCCGGTACTGCAGGCTTAAACACCGGTACGCATTTTTACAAAAAATTTTCGCAAAATATACATTTTCCCACTCAAAAAAATTCATTGAATTCAAATTTCACCTTTTTATTTTCAAATTCATTTCTATATCTTCGAACCTATTCTGAGCAGTTAAAAATTATTATTTTTATTAAACCGGTTATTTCGGTTCTTACAATATTATAAAAACTATTGTAGTCTATGACCAAGAATTGAATATCTAATATTTTAGTATTAGGATACTTACCAAATGTGGTTTGTAACCACAAATATCCAAGTATAGAACTCATTCTCTAGAAAAGCCAACTAACTCACCAGAAGAAAGTTGTAAATCCTTTTCACTTAGTTTTATTTTCTATAACGTAAAATAAAATAAAACATTAGCACCACTCCTTGGATCAAGGAGGACATTTAGAACAATAAGATCAGATACTTGTAAGGAAATAACAACAAGATCATTGAGATTTGTGACTGTTGCTCTATAGCCAACATAGCTCGGTATGTACGCTTTTGCGCAAAACTGGAGATACCTCCACCTACAAAGTTACCAAAATTACAATTGATGATGCTTCGTGGCTGATTTGGTTGATCAGCCACGACCTTTCCCTTATCCTTCGAAGGATGTTTGTTAGTAGAATGGTCCAGATGTGTAGATCTCTTTTGCATATATTCATCAATGTACTTGTCTAGATGTCCTTGTCTGGCAAGGTGCTCAAGTAGATCTTTTGCAATAACACTCATCGGTAAAGTGTCAGTACTTTTGATGAAAAGCACAATACTTGGATTTAACCACATATCATTGATCTTAATAGTGTCGACCTTCTGTGGAGGTTTTACGAGTCTAGTATTCAAGATCTCTTTGATAATGTGTTCTCATATATTGTTGAATTGTGTATAAGTTTCATATCCTGGAGTAAGCTTAAAGGATTACTTGTTGTCACGATTGTGATCGTCTTCTTTACCACTGTTTTTTTTTAGCTTTCCGAGCTTGACGAAACTCTTCAATCCCCATTTGTCCCTTTGCCTTTGCTCAGAATTTGGCTAATTTTTTTGGCTTGGCCACAACAATTGTCTCTTGAAATTTTCCTAGTCGAAGACCACTTTTTATAGCATGAAGATGAACCTCATGATGTAAGTCTGGAATGCCCATGGCTATCTTTGTAAATCGGGTTACATAGTCACGCAGACTTTCATGTTGTCCTTGCTTGATTGTGCTCAAATAATCATAATCATGCATATAGATTGAAGAATATGCAAAGTGATCCTCAAAGAGCTTTGCTAGTTCTTGAAAAGAATAAATAGACCCTGCAGGAAAAGAAAAGAAACTAGTCAAGTGTAGAAGCGTAGAAAAATAACTACATAAAATAGGATCAGAAGCACCATTAACTTGCATCATGGAATGAAAATTTTTTTATGTGTTTCTTCAGATCTCCAAGCCCATCATAAGGGTTTAAACATAGAGGGAGAGCAAAGTGTCTTGGTAATTGAAATGCTATAACGGTAAATGATGACCCTGCTGCAGTGCCATAGTTGCCATTGGTTGATGGTTGTCTTCTTTTTGTCTTTCGGACACATGAGTGGGATCAAATTCTTCTTCCTCGTCATCATCATTTTGTTCCTCTTCATTTTGTTCATTATGCTCATCGATGGCGATGCGAACATTTGTTAATTCGGCTAACTGGTTTACCATTCATTAGTTCTCAGCAACCATTCGCTGATTTGTTTGTTGTAATTCTGTTATCATTTGCAAAAGCTTGGATGGTGTGGGAAGGGGTTGTCCGTCCACCATGGCTAATATTTAGTAAATAGGACAAAAAGAAATATTTAACTTTTCTGCTCCACGATGAACACTAAATATTATTGCATAGCCTTACTTGTCTTTCCTGTATAACTCCTCCTTCCCAAATATCTTCATAGTCTTCAATCAGGATATGTTATAGCTCAGACTACAGAAAAATATAAGGCACAAATACCTACACAAAGTATTCCGATATTCAAGTCAGTATTGTGAAGTATTTTTTAAATTTAAGAGAATGAATTTCGAACCTATCTTTTACCTTTACTTTTATGTTACTATATAATTTAGGTGTGCCTCATAACCTGTTCGTCAGTTATGATTTGGTAATGAATAATCATCAAATACTTTTATTACTTTGCATACATTTGGATGTTCGAGTTGTAACGCTTTTAACATATCTTTTGGTTTGTAACGTTTAACGAGTTATAATGTTCAACTGAGTTATAGCATACGGCTGAATTATAACAGATAGATTAATATCATTTGTTATTTGATTTGATATATAGTAAACGTTTGCCATATATATAAATTTATATGATAATTAAATGGATATGGTAATGCCTGATAAAGAGAGTGTATTAGACCTTCTAACATAATAAATACGTTTAATTTTTTACATTTTAATTTAATTTATTTTAATTTTATCCTAAAAATTTTTGATTTGCATCAAATATACCTTAACTTTATAGAAATTTGTTATCTTTATTTCCGTCTTAGCAAATTCTTTTTATAAGGAATCGTGATGTCTTTCTATAGAAATGCGGGTCTCTTTATTAGTTCATATTTGGGGTGTACAATTTGATAGAATATGGGTAGTGGTTATGATCGATTCGATAAAAATTAAGATGAGACAAATTTTTCCGTTGGTAGCAAAAGTTTACCTATTAAGTGGGAGAAATTCTTTATTTTTAATAAATAGTGGAAAAATTATGCTCTTATTTTTCTTTTTGAAAGAACAAACTACGAGGGTAAGCTATCCAGCTAATATGCATACTTAAATACCGTTACTTTATAACTAGATTTCGTTGTGAAAGGCCTATTTAACTGGATATTTCATGGGTAGAGCCAAAGAGTGTGAACTGTACAAGTTAATAATATTAATGAAATCCGGGAACGGGCTACGGCAGCTAATTTTTCAAAAAATTAAAGATCAATCTAACAATAATGCATGAAAATTATGCTTGATTTGCTTGTATCAAGGGTTGTTCTTATGAAATTGTTGTTGAATTTAGTCTTATATTTTTTGATAAATTATCCGCTAAGGGTATATATATTTAATGTAAATCGAAAATTTTTAGAACAAAATTGAAACAAAATAAAATTTAGAGGTATTTTTAAAATTTTTACCCAACTTCAGGACAAAAATTAAACTTTTCCCAAAAATAAATTACGACTTAAGT
>NC_029787.2:49555152-49560866 GCF_000816755.2 Arachis ipaensis | reverse complement strand
ACACCAAACATTGTATATATAGTATTGAAGAATTATCAAATATTATACTACTAAATTTGTTAAAGATTACATTGATTATAAATCTAAAGAGAGCCTTATACTAAATTTAATTAATTAAGTCACCAGAACTCCAGAAGTAGTTCAAAAGTAAGGATTTAGATAAATATGTATAAAAATTGATGGCAATTGAAATCCAAAGAAAAGATGATGGTAATTGAAACTTTGGCCGTGGAAAGATTTGAGGCAAAGTTTCCGCGGGATGCTTCTCACTAACCCAACCACGGAGAGGCTGCTGTATCTTACTACCACCATTCCCATCTCACATTACCAAGCTCATCATTTTATATTCATTTTTAATGTTACTATATCATTTTTATTATTCTATTATGAGATTTTCTTTTATTAGCATTTAAAAAATAAAAAATTTGAAATACAAAATTCTACTACGACATTTTTGGCTTCAAGCTGCAGTTTTTTTCTTTTTGTCAAGTTTAAAAACCGTAACCATAGATAGTTTACGGTTACGGTTTCTCAAATATATATAGTCATGATTTTTAACAATAATTTTACAAAATAGTTGTTTCTCACAAAATTTTCAAAGAACATGAAAATAGATATCAAAAGTCACAATTTTGAAAAAAATAGTGACCCTTTTTAAATAGAATTATTTTAAATTTTAGGTTACTTTTTTTATGTCACATTTAAAAAATATGATCTAAATAATTATGACCTTTTAGAAACCATGACTTAAAAAGATCTATAATCACAGTTTTAAAATCTAACAATAAAAGGGTTGAGATCACGATTAAAAATCGTAGCCATAAATTAGTACTAAGGTCACAGTTAGAAAAACGTGACAATAAGACACTACAAGAAAAGCGTTGAGTACTGTCAGATTTACCGTCGAATTAATTAAATAAATCTGCTGGTAAATAGATTACCATCATCCTTGGTCTGACAGTATAAATGTCGCCGAAAACTACTTACCAGCGGATTTTCCGTCGATCTTTTCAATGGATTTGGCGAGATTGTGTTGATGGTTACCGTAACTTTGACGCTGTTTCACGTGTTTAGGCGCCATGTTATATCCGACGGTAAATTCTATGATAATATTAATTTTATTTTTAAATTTTTTTGGCATAGTTAAGCCACAATTAATAGACTCTTGTTAACAAAATTGTTAGCAAAAATTTGACATTGCCATAAATCAAGAAATTATTTTGTTAAAAAATTAATGGTCTGAATGAAATAAAATGTCACAAATGTAGAATACAAGGAAGTAGACAAAAAAATGCATAAAACCCTAAATTCTACAGATCCCGATAATCTTCATCGTCATCATCGGCGTCGTGGTCCTCCTGCTGAGGCAGCGGAAGAGGTGCTCCTGTCGGTGCACCACCAGTAGTGTCGCCGCCGGAACCAGCAGCGCCGCTGCCTCCAGCGCGCATCTACTGGCTGTACTCCTCCATTTGCTGTTGCAACCGATCAAGCTACTCTAGTTTCTCCAACTTCTCCGTCAGGTCCGAGCTGACGACAATGCGTGCAAGAATCTCTTGATACCTCTGCTCAGACTGCTCCGTCTGTTAGTGAAGCTCATGTGTTAGCTTCTGCACCTCCTTCCTCAAGTTGACAACTTCCTAGGGATCAGCAGGGCTGATGGCAGAGGCAGAGGCAGAGGAAGCTACCAAAACGGAGGAGCGGAGGCCACTGGCGAAGAATGACCCAACCCAAAACGGTGATTCTTGTGGGGTTCAAAGGCGGTCTCGCTACAAATCCTATCAAAATCCACCACTGAGGTCTCAGAGCTGACTTTGTTGGCCCCACTAGGCGGTTGAGATTATTGGGTCGCAGCCTCTAACTTCTGCGTGTACTCCTCCTACGTCACACAGGTTAGTTGTAATTAGGATAATAGTTAAATAATTGGCTTTAAACCAAATAAAGTTGAAACTTAGTATTAATTTAAACTCACATAAAGGGCCGCAGACCGTTCGTCAGCAAATCTCTCATTGTTTGCCTTCAAAGTATGGGTATACTTGAAGGTCTTCGCCAATGTCGCTTCACCATCCAACGACTTAAACTACAAATTAATATATCAACCAAGCAATAAAATAAACGAACAAATTAAACAATGACAGACAAATATAAGTATGAACCAAAATACAGGAAATCTTAATTCTAATTTTGAAAACATCATTTTAATTTTTTCGATTTCACTGAAAGTCTCATGAAAATTTCGACAAAAAATTAAACTAACATTTACTCTACTAACTAATTAAGTAACTTGATAATAAAAAAGGAAAGTGTTTTAACTAATTCAAGTAACTATAAAACATTAAACAATGTCAAAATTCTTACCAGACTGGTCTTCGTCTTCATGAAGGTCGCCGACCCACCTGTGTACCTCAACGACCTGAGCGAAGCCTTGTTAGTGACGTTTGTCAAACAGTGATGCGTGAACCCCTCGTTATCTCTAAAATAGGCCTCCAATTCACATTTGATGTTTGGACAGATCCATGATGTTAGGTGGTCTTTTCCCTGATGAACGTCACTTATCATCTGCTAAAAACGTTTGGCTACCCGGTGGTCATAGATCTTCCTGATCATGACATTGTGTTCTACACCCCATATGAATTTCAAATGCACAAAGTGATTCACCAAGATTCTTACCGCCTACTTCTGAAACAATGCTCTCTCACATCAGCTGGGATCTGCCTGTACGTTGGCCATGGGGTGGTCGTACATGGACTTAATGATCGGATATCTCCTGTGTGCAAGCATTGTGGTTTGGTGCAAACCTGTCAAAGAAAAAACCTTACATTAACAAACAAATAAGATAAACAAACTTAAGATATACAAACTTAACCTAAACAAATTTAAGATAAACAAACTTAATATTAAAAAATTGAACTCACGACTACATGCCATCGGGCAAAATCCTCAGCCGAATGACGGCCGGTGGTGGAAGGGCATCGTACTCGGGGGCATTGGAGGAATCACCCACCGTGGGCTCTGTCGACATTGTTGTTGCATCTTCAGAGGGGCGTAACAGAAGGAGGCATCCGGTTCGGGTTTGGGACCATGATGAGTTGCTGGTCCAATGGACACGCCAGTGACATCACAGAGGTCGATAGGGTAACCGGCGTAGAAGGCGATGACTGGGCAGCCCTGGGGGATTCGTGAAAGCTCGCACTCTACCACGACCACGTGACCCACTTGACCTACTTCTGCTCCCTGTCGTCATGTCTGTACTGCGAATATATTAGTAACATATTAATAACATAACAAACACCAATAAATAATAACATAAGAAGAAACTCAAGAAATAACATATAATTCTAAAAGTGGATTAGTTTAGTAAATTAAAAAAAAAAAAGGAAAATTACATAGTGTTTTAGTTTCAAAATAATTAAATTAGAATGAATAAGTGTTTTGGTTATTTAGCAAACTAATAAGTGCCTATAGAGCACTAAAACACTAATCGCAAAGGGAAAAATTTTCTTTCATAAGAACCAAAATGAATATATACATATATAGTTCTCTTGTAAATACCACAAATATTTATCATAACACCAACTTAACAAAATAAAAAACATAAACTAAGATCAAAATAATTATTCAAATTAACAATTGCACAAAAATATAGTAACCCAACAATTAATTATAACAATTTCGAAAACATAATTTTAATATTTTTTATTTCACAGAAAATCTTATAAAATTTCGACAGAGTCTCCCCTAACATTTGGATTTCTCCACCCTTCAAGGATTCCATCCAAACCAAATATACATCAACCTTTCTTAACCGATTAATTTTTTCAATCATAATTAAGGTAACATATAAACAGCTCAATCATTATTAATATAGTCAAGTATTTTTCTAACAATTTCAACAGCAGAAATCAGCAAACAGCTCAATAATCCAACATTTTTCAGCAATCTCAGAGTCTAATAATGTAACATATTCTAACCTATTCTAACCACCTAAATCCATGAAAATAGAAAATTAAACTAACTAATCTCTACTAACTAATTAATTAACTTGATATAACAGAATTTGAAATAACCGGAGTTCAAACAAAAAACCTTGAAGAGGGATGGAGGTGTAGTGGCGGCAGAAGCAAAAGCGGCAGGGGCGTTGCAGCAACGGCGGTAGGGACGTTCAGCAGTGGTGGCAGCGGCAGTGGCGGAGGAGGTTGACGGGAGGAGAGATGAGAAGGTTAGAGAGAGAGTAGGAGGGTGAGATGAGAGAGACTGAATTCAAAATAAAAGGGGGGTTCGCGGTTCCAATTTAGGTCACGCTTACCATCAGATTTACTGGTAGGTATTTTCGACGGTAACGCGGTGCGAATCACCAAAATACAGTGTTCCATTAAATGTCTCTACCGTCGGATAGATTCGATGGTAACTCCGACACTAAAGTTTGGTGCCAATTTATTGTGGTTTCCCGCCAAAAGTTACCGGCAAATTTTTCATTCGAAGCGACTATTCACCGGTAACCATTTGACAAGACGAATTTCTCATCAAATCCATCGCTAAATTCGACTGTAATTATCGTCGTTAAATCCGACGATAACTTCGACAGTTCTCAACGTTTTTTTGTAATAAAATGACTAAAATCATGGTTAAACAGTCACGACCACATATTAGGACGAAGGTCATGGTTAGAAACTAGGACAATAAAAGGGATAAGGTCGTGGTTAAAAATTGTGACTATGGAAGGGCTAAGATTAGGGTTATATATAAAACATAACCTTTGATGTATGACCATATTTTTAACTTTATAACAAAAGGACTATGACTTAGTTTGGTAAAGGTTTTACTTTTTAAAAGTAGCTTATAAAAGTTAACTTTTAAAAGATGGCTTCTTAAAAGTTGTAGTATTTATGTTTGCTAAATTAAATCAAAAATAGCTTTTAATAAACACAAGCAATATCAATTGCGTTTGGTAAAATAGCTTTTAAAATTTAAAAATACTATAATAGACATAAATATAAGTATTAAATTTAAAAATTAGTTAACATATGAGGGGAATGGATCCTCTCAATTGTTAAAAAAATTGAGAGTGTAAAGTGTGATCTCTAACCCTTTATTGCTCTCTCTCTCATATTTATGTTTAGTCTCACTTATAAAATTAATGGTGTGAGATCACACTTTACTCTCTCAATTGTTAAAAAAAAATTGAGAGGATCAATTTCCACATGAGGTTATATTAGACATTTAAATTTTGAAAAGTACAAGCCAACTTTAAAAAACTCTATCTTAGGTGCTTTCAAAAGTACCCCGATCTTTGAAAAGATGCAAGCACAAGCACATGGTCTTTTTGATTTATCAAACACAAAATAAGGAGCTTGAGCTTTTAAAAAGCACAAGCACTTTTTTGAAAAGTTTTACCAAACCAAGCCTATGACATTTGCTCTAAAAGCCATGATTGTTGGACTATAGTTACAGTAATATTAGTCATAGTTTAAACGGTAACTTTTGCTAAAAAAGGGTGATCATAGATTAAATGTCTTGTTTATACCTTAATCATGGTTTTAAAATGTGTCATAATGTCAAAAATATTGTAGTATTTTTTTGATATAAAAACCATATACACTTGGTATGTATAAAAAAGTGATGATTATGTGATAAGAGGTATAATTGAAAAGAAAATATTGGATTGATAAAAAATTAATATAAAGAGTAAAATTAAAGTTTATTTCAAATATTAAAGA
>NC_029787.2:49550369-49555108 GCF_000816755.2 Arachis ipaensis | reverse complement strand
TATTACGAATATTTTAAAATTTTTTAAAATATTAGAGACAAAAAATATACTTTATCCTTCTTAAGATTTTTATCATTGTTTATTATATTCTGTTATAATTTCATGCCACATGAAGAATTATTGAAGATTGTTATGAAATGGTAGGTCTCAAAGAAAGGCAAATAGAGTCTCGCAAGATAATACGAAAGCTTGTGTTGAACCAATACCATACTAAAAAAATATGGAGATACAAAAATAGTGAGGCTCTTACTTTTTTATTTATCAAAGGTAGTTAGGTAAATTTTACTACTGAAATTTGGTCCAAAATGAATTACAGACATAAGGGCAATATCAGAAGTTTCAACATAGATATTTTGCAACACACAAATAAAGAAAAGAAACGAAGGGAAGGTTCTAGCTCTAGTAATTGCTTTGTCTCTCTCATAACACTTTGAGCAGCTTCAACTATTTGAGAAGGGAAGATGTACTTTCCTTCAAACACTCAATTCATTTTGAGAATGCCAGATTTACTAGAAAATGTTCCACTACCATTTTCAGGTTTCTTTAGCTTGATTTATTCATGGTAGATGGGAGGCTCTTCCTGTTTTAGCAGAATCCAGGCATTCCCATAAATAGTGAAAAATGAATCCTTGAGCTCGATTACATCTTGTGCACATGAGATTGATGGAGTTAATTTTAGAATTGAGGATGTTCCATCATAGAGAGGCCCTTATGCATAAAATTTCAAAGACAATTCTTAATCTTTGGTTGGCAATTAATCTTCTAGATGTTCCTCCATAACTCTTTGCTTTTACATTCTTCTGACAAGAATTTGATCGGAAGCTGAAAAACTAGAACGAAATTTCATATCCAAAGGCCACGGTGAAGCTACCTCCTTCTCCATCATCCATGTAACTTTATCTTCATTTTCATGAATTGTTGTATTGAGAATGGATGATGCGATTGCTGAAGTGAAACTTTTTGAATGATTGTTTGGTTCTAAGTTCTGTTAGGAAGAATTAGATCAAAATCTATTCTAGAGAGACCCAAATCAGTGCCAAAATTAGGTGTTATTGAATAAAAGTTTTTGACTCATGAATCCATCTAAATCCTAATAGCAAAACCCTTTCCAACTTCCCACAGTATTCTTTTTTCTAGAATTTTCTTGTCTTCAAGGATACTCTCCAACTCCAAGAAGGGTTATTACCCACTTCTATTCTTATAAAGTTTGAATACTTATAGTATTTTCTCTAATAGACTTTTTTGAGTAGTGAATTTGGTATGGTCAAGGGTCTCCAACCTTACTTTTCTAGTATGGCATGATTGAAGGCCTTGAGATCTTTAAAATTAAGTCTGTCTTGTATCTTAGGCCTGTAAGAATTCTCCACTGATCTACTACATTCTATTTTCTAATCTTCTCTAGGCCCACCAACATCAGAACACTTTTGCTGAATTTCTTCGCTTAGAGTTTTTGGGAGTTTGAAATAGCTTATGGTGTAAATAAGAATTTCCATTATTACGATTTTAAAAGGAACTTCCCTGCCACTAAATAATAAGAGAGCTCTTTTCTAGTGACTCAGCTTTTGATACACTTTGTCCTTAATATATTAAAAGTTATTTTTTTTATCTCTGAACCACATTTGGTAAGTCAAAGTATTTATGTTGGTTTTCAACACGAGGAACAAGTTGTATCTCCGCTAAGTGTTTTAGATATGAATGGGTGTATTCTTACTAAAAAACTGAAAATTTTTCTAGATTAACCTTCTGACTATCAATCTCTTCGTAATTGGTTCTGACACTTCTCCTTAATAACTTTGCGAAGAATAAATGGTTGATCTTAGGACACCTTTGATTGAGTCTCAAAGCAAAAATTTCTAACTTTTTTTCTCGTCTATGGAGCATATGAGAGAATCCTTTGTACAAAACAGAAAAAGATAAGGGATAGAAGGTGATCTTGCCGTAATAAATTATTTAAGTTGCAGAAATTTTTAACTTATGTTGGATTTAATTTTTCTATGATAGATTTATAGGACAAATGTCAGAGTAGGATGTCTAATGGCTCTTTTTTTTATCCTTGTTTACTAGAAATTGTAGAGTAATAAAGGGTGCATAATAGAATACTTAGGATTGCATAATGTGATTAAATGTTTGTGTAAATTTGTGTACCTTGTAAAAAATAACTGAGATTATCATTTGGCGGAGGCCTCTAATTTAAAGTGAAACTCGACCGAAATTTCTTAAAAGAAATTTAAATTTCGATGTGATTTAACGTTTATGTTTTTATTGAAATTATTTACCTTGTGAAAAATGTGACTATTAGTTGCTGGAGGTCTCTAATTTAAAGAAAAAACAATATTAAAAATTTTTTAAAAGGTGTTTAAAGTGATGATATTATTAATATCTAGGTTATTTTCTATTTTTGTGATCATAATTCTAAGTCATCATTTGTAGATGTATGATAACTATATCATAAGTAAAGAAAATTAAATTTGAGTATTTTAATGGCATAAATGCTTTTGTTGCACATGCATTCAACATTGAACCATTGGTATAGTGATAAAGCAACATGTTCTAATTTTCGTAAATTAATTTTTGGATGCTATTCTTTTTTCTTAGGAATCAACTTGGTTACATGGAAGAGCAAGAAACAAAATATTGTTGATTGATCTTCAGCAAAGGCAAAATATAGAGCTTTGACATCAGCAACACATTAAACTCAATGGATAGTGTACATCATGAAAGAACTTAAGTTACTAATGGAAAGATCAATGTCCACCTGCTCTGATAGTCAAGCAACATTACATATAAATGTATTCAGTTTTCACAACAAAAATAAGCATATAAGCCATATTGCGATATTGTTTTGAAAATTTTCTTGACAAAACAATCAAATTATTACTTATTAAGTCCAAAGACTAAACTTTAGGTATCCTCACAAAGGCTTTACCACCCAAGCCATTTGCCTCATACCATTGCAAGTTTGGGCTGCTAAAAATACATACACCTGATTTGAGGGATGGTGTAATTTGAGCAACCAATACGTAACAAAAAATTACCTAACCTTTTTTACTGCTATCTACTATGATGAGCTAGCTAGAATTAATCTTTTTTCGTAATCAATTATTTTGTTGTTCTAAATAAACTTGCTACTCAAATAATAGTGAATCTCATTTTAATAATCTCTCTTTTAAATTTTTTCACTTTTTCAGACACCTCTCACACGTGGTTTTAAAAATTAGTTCAAACCAATTGGTCGAATCGATCGAACCATGAATTGTTGAAAAAAGTAGTTTGACTCAATTAGAAAACTAACCCGAAAAAAATAGATTGGAAATTGAAAAATCGAAAATTGAATGATCGGACCGAACCAGAAATTGATCAATTTTTGAAATTGAGGAAAAAGTGAGTTATCTAGCTGGCGGGTCAAGGTGAAAAAATATTTGATGGTGGGATTCTGACTTCAACAACCATGACATCCTCCTCCACTAGTGCTCTCATTTCTTTTGCTTCTTTCTCGTAGTCTTTCTACCTCGTGTTCTTTCTCTCTCTTTTAAGCTTTGGTCCATCTCTTCTCTTCTTAGCCCAATGACGGTAAAAGTGGCCTCATTGCTAGTGTCGTCTTCTCCCTTCTCTTCCTCGTTAAACTCTCTCCTTTTTCTTTCTTTCCGATTCTATTTCTCTTTCTCTCTCTTCGCCATTCTCCCTTTTCTTTTGCTCGGCGATGACAACTTCTCCCTTTACCATCGTTGTCTTCTCCTCCTTCCTCCTTCCTCCCATTCTTTCTTTCTTTCTTCTATTTTTTTCATGTTTTTTCTTTTCTTTGTTCTCCGGTTCTTCCTCTTTTCTTTTTTTTTTTTTCTTTGGTTTTCTTAGTCGCTGCGTGTTAAAATGGTTTAAGGAAAAGTTCGATTTTCAGAACCTTATATTCACACTTATTATTAAAAAAAAGAAAAGACTATAGTAGATGAAAATATAAAATAAAATAAAACATTCATAAAGTTTTAGAGGAATAAGACAAGTAATTGCTTGAAAAATTTTCAATGAAAAGTTCCAATCGGATAAAAAGTAGCATGCAAGTCAATGAAAAAATTGTGATAGACTTAGGATTCGTTTGAGAAGGTTCAAAAGTAATCTTTTTGAATTTTTGACTCATAAAAAGTAGTAATATTAATATTTGGTATAATTTTTGAAATTAAATTGTAATTTTTTAAGAAATTATTTAAGACTTATAAAGAAGTTAAAAAAAATAATTTTTTTCATAATACAACTATTTTTTATTATATTTCTATAAAATAACACTTTTAGAATTAAAAATTCAAACACAAAATAACTTATTTACAAGCTATTTTTAATATAGTCATTTATTGTTTAAGTTATTTTTTCAAAAGTAACTTAATTAAGCTATTTACTCAAACTGAGCCTTACAAATTTCTTTTAAGAAAGAGGAGTGTTAGGAAGTCAGTAATTTTTGTGATTTGTAGCTATCAGATAGTTATTAATGATGTTTTTAATGATGTGAGATTTCATCCAACGATATAAAATTACTCACTTTTTTTTTATTAATTACATGCTGACAAAAATTGCTGGCCCTAAATTTTTCTTTTAAAAAAATAAAATATGATGTAAGTTTCCGATGAATCTTAAACTTATAGATTTCTACAAAATTACAATATTGAATACAATTCATTATTTTTCTATCAAGGACCAATGAGTCCATCTTTATAATTTACAAGATTTATTTAATACTTTTTTTCAAGAAC
>NC_029787.2:49549329-49549754 GCF_000816755.2 Arachis ipaensis | reverse complement strand
AAAGGCTATAAACTTGTTGCAGAATTTTTCGAAGACCTATTTATGTTATTTTTCAAACGTTGATCTCTCATTTTCAGGCGGATATCAAAAACTTCGGTGCGTGAAATATTCTGGAACATTCTTACAGTGTAGCTATTTGGTTGTCCTTGGATTGTTGTGGATGCCATCAAATTCTAGCACGGGAAGATGTTCAGCCCATGCTATCCCTATTATGAGGTTCATGGTGTGCCACGTGACAGGAACTATGCTATCACTGCTCACTGGACAACCTCAAAATCAACAACTGGCTTCTCACTAGATTAGATCCTCTCATTTTTTTTAGGATAAAGGATAATCTTTCACCTATATTTTATAGGTGTGATCAAATAAAAACAGAAAAAAATATTAATAATTAAAAAAAATTAAGAGAATTAATTTTCAACTTC
>NC_029787.2:49547784-49549148 GCF_000816755.2 Arachis ipaensis | reverse complement strand
TAACTAAAAGATAACATTAGAATGGATTAATTAAGTAGGATTAGAATATAATTTAAAAAAGTTGACGATTCCAATTTAAATCTTAACAAAGTAGAGGCTAATCCTAACTATTAACCTTTCTAATGATATCCACCCTCGATCATTATATTGCATGAAAAATGGTTTTAGGGAATTAATATGGACGCAAGTAGTGTTCAATTTACAAATTTCGATTTCTTTTTTTTTTTATTTTTGCATTAGAGGAATATTATTACGTTGCTTCCAAACCACAATCTTATGTATCTCGCGTATGGTACGGAGCAAAGATAGCGGCGAATGCAAAATTTGCTTTTGAGGCACAGTCACCACCACAAAGATTGATAGGGATTTGATGTAAAACAACACATCAAAGTAGGGACTGAAATGACATTTTGACAAAATTAGTATTATTATAACAATAATTAGAGTAAAGTATCGTTTTTGTCCCCAACGTTTGGGGTAAGTCCTAAAGTTGTGCCTAATATTTTAATCGTCCTATTTAAGTCCTTAACGTTTCACAATTGACTTAATGTTGTCCTGCCGTTAGGGATCCGTTAATAGAATTGACGGCGGGACAAAATTGAGACCGTTTTGAAACGTTAGGAACTTAAATAAAACAAAAATATTGGGGACAAAAATGATACATAGAAATAAATTTTAATTTTATCCTTCAATAATATCAATTTTTTACTATACATAGTATTCAATTATTTTTTAATCACATCTAAGTAAATTACACTTAATCATATTATTTTTATTTTAAATAATAATTTTTTTATAATTTTACTCTTAAAGATTTTTAGTTATCATGAAATATTTGTAGAATGACTAGTATATAAACTTGCAGAAAAAAATAATATATATACAATAAAATATAAATTATACTTTTTGTCTCTAATGTATCAAAATTTTTTAAAATTATAAAAAAAATAAATTTATTTAAAATGAAAGTGATGTGATTAAGTGTAATTTATTTAGATGTAATTAAAACATAATTGAATACTATGTAAAGTAAAAAATTTAATGTTATTGAAAGATAAAATTAAATTAAAACTTATTTTTATGTATCGTTTTTGTCCCTAACGTTTTCGTTCTATTTAAGTCCCTAACGTTTCAAAATCGTCTCAATTTTGTCCCGCCGTTAATTCTGTTAACGGATCTCTAACGGTAGGACAACATTGAGTAAATTTTGAAACGTTAGAAACTTAAATAGGCCGATTGAAACGTTAGGAACAACTTTGGGACTTATCCCAAACGTTGGGAAAAAAACAAACTCCAATAATTACTTCATCTTTTACTTCTTTTTAAAATTAATCTTTTCTAAATTGAGAATATAATAATATAAT
>NC_029787.2:49534258-49547458 GCF_000816755.2 Arachis ipaensis | reverse complement strand
ACAAAAAAGATTAATTTTTTTTATTCTTTTACTTTTTATGTAAATCATTTTCCTTTTCTATTGGTTTTAATAAAAAAAATATAAAACATTGAAGATTACAACAATTCATGAATGGTTATGAATTCTGGAGTGTAAAAAGCGTCCTGATGAATATAAATCGTGGGATGAAGCTGGATTTTAAAGCAAAAAACGTAAAACATGATATACTCCCATAATTTATGAAGTAACATACTAAAACTAGGAAAATCCTCATGATTTATATATAACTAGAAAAAACATATTAAACACCAACGATATATGTTATATATGGTTAAAACAATAAGAAAGCCAACGATTTATGGTTGCATAGAGACCAACTCGAAGGCATAAATAGTTAGAGACAGGATGGAAGTGTTGTAGAGTTAACAAATGAGTGATAGTGATGATAATTTTGTAAGAGGGAATTGACTCTGATTTCCATCCCAATGAGACAAGGGTTATTCCATTTCAAGCTTTGTGGATACTGCACACTGGACAGTCCATGGTTCCAAAATTCGTTTCTTTTTATAATCCAACCAATTACTTATCTCTGAGATCAACATTTGTCCTTAGATAAGTTTCCTATGATTAATTGGTAGCAGATAATCTAAATTCTAAATTTCTAATCAGTTTTTTTTTAATTAGGGAAAATACTATATAGTTCTGGCAGCGTTGTTAAATTCTAATACTGAGAGATGAGAGTGAGAGAGCATGAGTGTGCGAGGAAGGGAAACACAGGGAAGGAAAAAGATCCTAGAGTTTGGAATCATGCAGAGTATTTGCGGTTAGAGTTTGATTCGTTCTCAGTTTTCGTCAATAATTTGCCGAGAGATATATCTAAAAGAGAACTCTTTCATCTTTTTAAGTGGACAGGAAGAATTATTGATATATACTTGTCGAGGAAGAACAAAAATGGTCAAATCTATCTGTTCGCGTTTGTGCGGTACACTACTAAAGGAGGTGCGTTGAAAGCTGCAGCAGAGATGAATGGTATGATGTTGAGAGGCAATAGAGTATTTGTCGGAGAGGCGAAATACAGAAGGGGAGCCGTAGGCCAAAATACAAGGGGTAAAGAAGTGAAGGACAACACCAGGGAGAACGATAGAGGAAGCAACCCACATACAAGAAGTGTGAAGATAGCAGAACAGCAATTGATACGGCAACGGCCTGATGATAACATCAAAGATCTTAATAAAAATGGACGGACAAAGAAGGTAGAAATCCCTGTAGTCAATGAGAATGTTGTCTGGCTACAACGAAGTATCGTGGGAGGCACGAAGCTGGCGATCGATTTTAATGCACTGCAGCGAAGGATTCATAAAGAACTGCCAGGTGTAACACACGTTAGGGAGATGGGAGCATATAAAGCACTGATAACGTTTGACTCTGTGCCAAGTGCTGAAGAAGCTTACACTTTTAGAAAGAACGTTTTATTACAGATGTTTTATAGGGTATGGAGATGGAATGAACTAGAGAGAAGCAAGTCTAGAAGAGTTTGGTTAGAGTGCTATGGAGTACCATTACATGCATGGTCAAAAAACACCTTTTGCAGAATTGGGGAGCAGTAGGGCGACGTGGTGAAGTGCGATAAACTAACAGGATCATGTAATTCTTTTAGCGCGGGCCGAGTACTGATTGATACGTGTATCTTTCATTTGATTCACGAATGGATGCACATTACAATCGGAGCAAGTGGTTTCGAAGTCCTTGTCAAAGAAGTGGGGGGAGAGGTATATGGCGAGGAATGCTTTGGGAATAGGGAGGAGGAGACAGCGGTTAGGTGCATAGCAGGGAGAGAAGGGGTGCAGTATGAAGAGCTTGGCGGCACTCTAAACAAGAGTCGTCAACGACCGGAGGTGGTTTGGGACCAGGCGGCAGTACTGATATCGGTGGACAATCGGTCTGCTGAAGACGAAAAGGATAGAGTGGTAAATTCAACTGTATTTTTGAATGAATTGAATCAAAAAAATTTAAATCTTCAGTACGGAAACGAGAATTGTGCGGCATAGAAAGAGGCTGAGGATTCTCAGGGATCCTATCATATTAATGAGAGGGCGGATTCGGAGGAAACAACTTCTTTTGATTTCAATCAGCGTAACGGACGCCAAAGTTGCGTTGGCACTTGTTTTGATACTGGGCGGGCTGTTACTAGGCCTATTAGGGGAATAAGAAGGAATGGACCAAATGGAAGCCAAAGCTGTGTTGGCGTTTATTGTGATACTGGGCTGGTTGCTACTGGGCCCACCAAGGGAATGAGTGGGAATGAACCAAGTGGAACAAGTGGGGAAGCTTTAGGCTGTTGGAGCAGGCCTTCCATTGACAACCCAAACCGGGTAGCAGCTGACCCGGGTTCTCTGCCGACCCGAAAGGAGAAGGCGTTCCTGGCGCACGGGTCAGCTATCGCGGCGCACCAATCCTCACCTGAAGAGGGCCATCAGTCGCGAGGCAGGAGGGAGGAGAACCACGGACACCCCAGATCGGCGGCAGGGGAACGCGCCACTGGGCTGGCTCGGCTAGGAATCAAGGCGCAACTCAGGGGCATGGAGGGAGAGAAGTCTGACAGGGTGGGGGCTGAAGGGATGGGATCAGGACAGGATGTGGATGCGATCTGTGGCGTGCGAAGCGTGCCGGGGAATGTCGCGCAGGAGGCGGAGTTACCGAGGCTTGTAGGAGGAATAGGGAGGAATGGGGAAACTCTGAATGATGCGGGTGAAGGAGAACAGTGGCAACAAGACAGGGAGAACTGCACCAACCTGATCCAGGAACAGCATACTCGCAAATCACAAGACAGGGTTCGGTTACTCGAGGATGAGGGATATGGCAAGCTCAACGGGAGTCTGATGGGTTGCACGGCAGCAGAGGAGAATCAGCACTCTGGAGGCGTTACAGGGTTGGGACCGGAGGAGGGAGAAATTGCGATGGAGAGCGAGGAACGGGTGAATGGCAGAGAACAAGAGGAACAACATGTAATATGTAACCAATCAGGAACAGAGAGGGGATCTGCCATGGACGGTGGCACTGATGTGCAAAATGAAAACCAAAGACCAAGTTGGGAAGAGGAGATGGCTGAGAATAAAGAGGCATGGAAGCTAGCTGTGGAGTCAGGTGCTCAATGCAGTGACGAGGACGATATTATGGCCATTTTACAGGAGCAGAATGAAGCGATTGCTCTGAAGCGAAAACAAGCGAAGCAAAAAGAAAAAGCTCGACGAAGCAGGCCAAAAAATCGAAGGCAGGTGTGTAATAAATTTGTGATATGATTTTAAGTTCCTGGAACATTAGGGGGTTGGGAGGTAATGGAAAAGTGGCTATGCTTAAGAGTTTTATCAGTAAGATTAGATTGGGTATGCTGGGGTTGATAGAAACAAAGAAACAGGATGTGACTAAATTTGATGTAGCTCGTATCTGGGAAAATAACAGTGCTTGTTGGGAGTCTGTGGGTTCCATCGGAGCCTCTGGAGGGTTATTATTAATTTGGGACGAGACGGTTTTTAAATTGAATAATTGCTATAAAGGTGATAGATGGCTCTGTGTAGAAGGGGTTGTGGTAAAAGATAACTTTCATTGTGCTATATGTCTGGTGTATGGCCCACATGAGAGAGCTGAGAAGGCATCTGTTTGGGAAGAATTGAGCTATATTGCAGGGCTGTGTCAGGTGCCGTTTTGCTGTTTAGGGGATTTTAACGAAATTCTGCATCTCGAAGAAAGAAAAGGCGCGACTAGTTTGTCAGCATCTGCGGAAGACTTTAAAGTGTGGATGAATGATATGGAACTGATCGATTTGGCACTGAATGATCGAAAGTATACTTGGTTTAGAGGGCAGTCGTGTAGTCGTATTGATAGGTGCTTAGTGTCGCTGGGGTGGCTTCATGAGTATCCAGGATTGCATCTAAGGGGAGGGCTAAGAGGTTTATCGGATCACTGCCCTTTGATAGTGGAAGACAGAAGAGGACTTGAGGGCCCGAGACCATTTCGCAGCTTAGACTCTTGGTCCACACATGAAGGATTCTTGAGAATGGTAAGTGAAGAATGGAGGAATTTGGGGGCTATGCACTTCTTACAAAAGATGAAAGCACTATCAACACCTCTGCGCAGATGGCATAAGCAACATTTTGGGAATTTACCTGAGAAGATTAAGAGGTTAGAGGAAGAAATACAGAAGGTCGATGATATGGTCAGTAGTGGGCGATATGATAGTACAATAGAGGCAAGGAGAAAGGCGCTAGTGAGGTGCTGTGAAAAAGTGGTATGAGAGGCAGGATCTGCACTGGAAGCAAATGTCTAGATCTCGACATGCTACTAAGATGGATAGAAACACAAGGTATTTCCATAATATAGCTTCGGCGAGAAGAAGAAATAACAGGATTGAGTCATTAGTTATCCAAGGGAGGTTAGTGAGGAATCAACCAAGAATTAAGGCAGCGATTCGGGACTTTTATAAACATCTGTACCACCAGGAACATTCTCCTAGGGTGAGCTTTAGGGATGGACTAGTTAATCGACTGGACAGAGAGGAAGCTGAAGCCTTAGAGGTATTACCGTCTTTGGAAGAAGTGAAGAAGGCAGTTTGGGATTGTGAATCTTCTAAGGCTCCAGGGAGTGACGGGTATAATATGAACTTTATAAAAAAGTGTTGGAATGAAATTGGGCCCGACTTCACTACAGCTCTTATGTGCTTTTTCGAGACAGCAACACTACCAGAGGACTCCAATATTACTTGGGTAGTGTTAGCTCCGAAATTTGTTGGTGCTAAGGAAATAAAAGACCTCAGACCTATCAGTATGGTGGGGTGTGTATACAAGGTCATTTCTAAATTGTTGACAACAAGAATGAGGAGTGTCATGCCAGGCCTAGTTGGGGAGTCACAGAGTGCCTTTGTGAAGGGGAGGAAGATACATGATGGAGCTTTAATCGCATGCGAAACAGTGCAATGGTTGAAACTGAAAAAGAAGGCGTCATCAATTATTAAACTGGACTTTCAAAAAGCCTATGATAGAGTTAAATGGTGCTTTATTGATACAGTGTTAGAGAAGATGGGATTCGGTAGGAAATGGAGGTCATGGATTCGGGAGTGTGTCAATACGGCTTCTATTTCTATTCTGGTTAATGGGTCTCCATCGAAACCCTTCAAAATGGAAAGGGGGCTTCGTCAAGGTGATCCGTTATCACCATTCTTGTTTGTCTTGGTGGTAGACGTGCTTAACAGGATGATCGGGGAGGCGGTAAGGAACGGTCGAATCTCTCCACTCCTTGTTGGTCGGGATAATATAGAGTTATCACATCTGCAATTTGCTGATGACACTATATTATTCTGTCCCCCGGATGAGGAGACCGTTAGAAACTATAAGAGGCTGCTGAGGTGTTTTGAAATGATGTCTGGTCTAAGCATTAACTTTGAGAAGTCTAACTTGATACCAGTGAATTGCAGACAGGAGTGGGTTACCCGAATGTGTCACCTGCTGGGTTGTCAGGAGGCGGCCTTACCGGTGAGGTATTTAGGAATTAGCCTAGGCGCGAACCCGAGGCTGGTAAAGACTTGGAAGCCGATCATAGACAAGGTAGAAGCGAAGCTCAGCTTGTGGAAAGCAAAAGTCCTTAGTAAGGCTGGGAAACTGGTACTCATAAAGTCGGTAATTAACAGCTTACCAGTTTATTACTTGAGTTTGTATAAGATGCCAAATGCGGTTGCAAGGAAAATTATCACGTTGCAGAGGAGGTTCTTTTGGGGGAAGGATGATGGGCGACCGGGCATGGCTCTTGTGAAGTGGGAGTTGGTTCAGGCACCGAAAAAGTTAGGAGGGCTGGGGGTGGGTGATGCAGTGGTACGCAATGCTGCACTACTGTTCAAATGGTGGTGGCGATTCTCAAAGGAGGAATGTCCCCTATGGAAGAAGATTGTGTGCTCCTGTTATAATTTGAACCCGGACCTATTGCTATCAACTCAGAATCTACCCTTAAGAGGTGGACCGTGGAGGGACATATGTCAAGTGCCAATTAAGGAGCAACATGTGAGGCAGAAGTTGATTGATGGACTTGCTATAGAAGTAGGGGATGGAAGGTCCACCATATTTTGGGAGGATACGTGGCTTCATGTGGGAAAGTTGAAAAACTCCTTTTCGAGACTCTTCTTGATTTCAAACCAAAAAGGATCAGTGATTGGGGACTGTGGGTTCTGGGATGGGATAGAGTGGGTTTGGCACTTTCAATGGAGAAGGGAACTGCGTGTATGGGAAACAGAGACCTTAGACCAACTGCTTCAAGTCTTGCAATCTGTTAGATTGATAGCAAATGTGCAAGATAGAGTGGTGTGGAAATTCAATAAGGAAGGAGTTTATTCTACTAACTCATTTGTGCAGGTTATGCAGGAGGAGACTTTGGACGAGGAGTTTCTGAGCTATAAATTTGCAAAGGAAATTTGGAAAGGACTAGTTCCACCTTGAGTAGAGCTGTTCACTTGGTTTGTTTTGGTAGGCCGTGTCAATACAAAGGATCGGCTATATAGGCTGGGAATACTACAACTGAATGATAATCTGTGCGTCTTGTGCAACAAAGAAGCAGAAAACTTACAACATTTATTTGTTACTTGCGAGTTCTCTTGGAAGGTATGGTGTGCATGGATCTCAGAGTTTGGACAGAAGTGGGCTGCACCTGGTACATTGAAAGACCACTTTGAGAGTTGGAGATTGACGCCGTTGAGAAAAGGATTGCGCAGGAGTTGGATGGTTGGGTTTTTTTCAGTTATATGGAACATTTGGCTACGAAGAAATGATGGCGTTTTTCAGAATAAGACAACAGGAGTTGGAGATTGTGTGACTCAAAACATTTTTATATGCTAGAGACTGGTGTGGTCAGTAACTCAAGTTGTCGATGGCTATGCCGGAGATGACTTAGGAGTTACTTTTTATTAGCTTTCCTTGTCTTGTTTGCTCCATTTCGATGTTGAGCTTTCTCTTTCAAAAAAAAAAGTGATGATAATTTTTTAGCACTTATAAATTGCAAGAGAGAGAGAGAGATTAAAAAGACTAGGGAGGATGTTATTTTTATCGGTAAGAAGAAGTCATCTGTATTTATAAGGCCATCCACAATATTTGCAAAGTTATAAAATAGAATAAATGACCATTTGTATCCATGACAGATAAAAACGCTGACATTTGTATCTATAATAGCCTGAAACTAAAGTTATACCCATGATAGATGCCTTCCGTGTGACAAAAGTGTCCTGACTTGGATCTGAGCTTGGTTCGTGGGAATCTGATCCTACGTGGCACTCCCTATACCTTATCTTCAACCCCTCTCTCTCTTACTCACACTCTCTCTCTCTTCAACCCCCACTCTGGCCCTTCTTCCTCAACACTCGCTCCCTCATGTAACATCCTAACTACCAAAGCTCACACTTCCGGCTGCGCGACTCTGATAGTTCAGACATTACGACGACTTTATATTATTTAATACTAAAATATGAGCCTGTTTAAAACTTTAAATCGCAATACCGATCCAAAAATACTTTCATCCGATATCATACATCCATAAATACCATACAACTTACAAAACTCATAAAGAGTACATCCATATATATACATACATATATATAAGTAATATTACAACCATAATCCAATACAATTCCTATCCCTCTTACAGATTATATCAAGATAAAGGCGAGGGTACAATAAACCATAATCAACACAATACAAAGCATCTCAACAACAACTAAATGAACTCTTCGTAACTTCTGCGCCCATATCCTGAAAGGGGAAAAATGTAGGGGGATGAGAACATCATCCTCGAAAGGGTTCTCAGTAGAGGGTTTTTGGGAATTACTGTAATAGGATACGTGAAGATAACCGCACCAGTGATTCATAACCGTCTTATGCCTCTTTTCAAAAATAACGGTTTACAATAGAAGTAAAGTCGGAAATCTTTTCTGAAAGAGGAACCATTAAATTCTCAAAAACTCAAAAGTCTTTCAAAACGGTTTATCTATACTGAAACAAAATAGGCTTTCATATTTTATTCCAAATCAGAAACATAAAACCGAAATCAACCATCGGTTCATCTCATTCCAACCACGGCACTAGGCCCAGACAATCCAACCATCAACAAATCACCACAATCCAACAGAGTATGGCAGGAAGGTTTTCTGGCGACCATACACAGCAGACCCCCAACCACAGCAGCGACTAGGAGACCGGCGGCCATGGCGGCAGACTCTGACGGCACGGCAGCAAAGGTGGTGGAGCCACCCACGGCGACGGGGATACCCTCAACCACAACCGTGGCAGCAGCGGCGATGGAAGGGCAGCGTTGCTTCCTCGTGACTCATCCCTTTCCCTCTTCTCTGTTCGCAGCTTCAACGGCGGCGGCAAGGGACGGGTTCGACGACGGCGATGAGACGGGCTGGTCGGCGATGAGGAGGACGGCGGCGACGAGACAGAGAGGCGCGGCGCTGGTAGCGGCAGAGCACGACGACGCTTTTCTTCCTCGCGTTGTCAGCGACCGTAGCGACCTCTACCTGGTGCGCCCCTGACTTGCACGTCTTCTTCCTCCATCGATCGGCGTCGG
This sequence comes from Arachis ipaensis, assembly GCF_000816755.2. Lineage (NCBI taxonomy): Eukaryota > Viridiplantae > Streptophyta > Magnoliopsida > Fabales > Fabaceae > Arachis > Arachis ipaensis. Next base: position 49,538,881 of record NC_029787.2, on the reverse strand, counting down.
CGAGCGGCAGGGCATGACGGAAGCCCCGACGTCGGTGACCCAGGGCCACCCTCTTCCTCGCGTAGCTCTCTGTTTCAACATCTCTCTCTCCTCTGTTTGCAGTTCATGGCGGTGGCAGAAGCTTCACCCATGGCGGCGCTGCAACACGGTGACAGATCAGCAGCAAGGCGCGGCTTTACGGGGCGGTGATGCATGCGAAAACGGCGGCGGTGAGGCAGCAGACGTAACCGGCTGTGGCGGCAGGGCGTGTCGGGTTCGGCGAATCAGTGGGGCGGCAGTGGCAGGAGGCGCGGCAAGATGCACGGCGGCGCCAAGCCCTTCTCCCTCTCTACCTCACTGCTCTCTTGGACCTTCCCCCTTTCCCTGATTCCATTTTTCCCCGTTCACTTCCTTTCTTCCTTTCTTTCTTTCTGATGGCAGCTGCGGCTATGTGTGTTTAGGGGGGTGGCTAGGGTTTCATTTTTTGAAAATTAGGGTTAGGGGTACTTTTGTAATTTCAAATAAAAGTAGGGATATTATAGTAATTAGAAATAAATTCTAATCCATTAATAATAATGTATAAAAATACTATTTGCTCATCAATTTCATAAATTATTTTCAATAAATTGTCCCCACCAAATAATTAGAAATAATATACTTATTTTCTCCATTTTCCAAAATAGTAATATCAATATTCTAAAATATTAATTACTTAGTCCAAAATCATATAAAAATCCTTTTTATTTCATAACTACCAACTATATGATTCAAATATAGAAAATAATCCAATAATTGTAAAATTGGATAATAACCATAACTTATCTCAAATTCAATAAATCAAAATTTGCCTTAATTATCTTTAATAAAATAATTTCTGAAATTAAGGCTATAAATAACAATATGATTTGAGACTTGATCATAATAAGACTTTTCAAAAGTTCTGGGTCTTACATCATACCCACCTTATAAAAATTTTCGCCCTCGAAAATTGATACAAAATGAAAGGAATTTCATAACAGTTCACCCTTGAACACATTTAAAGAAGAAGCAAAAATATCCCTAAAACATAAACATATATACGGTTTTCAAATACTTGGGTGGTCGTATGCATAATGATACAAAGGTAGGAATGTGATTGCAAAGCAAACGTTACAAGATAGGCTCAATGCACAAGGCCATATGATCTCAAAGCTTTACAAAAACTTGAGGTACCAAATAGGATGCAAATCAAGATGGGCGTTCACAAAGTAATGATGACATGGTTCAAACATGTGATAGTAAGGCAAGGCATTGAAGGCTATAAAACACGATGGGGTTAAAATGAAGTGCTTAACATTCGCACACTAATCTCGTATCATCCTCAAAGTTTCAACTTTCCAACTCCATCAAACACTTTACAACCCCATAGCCGATCATAAGAACACCCACAAGCTCGTTTGTAAGGAACAAAACACCCACAACTCATAACGTTGCACACCTACCGCTTCAACTTCCGTATACACATATCACGCCTTAAAGAACTAACGCATCGCGTTACTACATCTACAAGTCGCACGTGATATCAAAACAATTCTCGAGTCTACTCAGAAGGATACCAAATTTAGAACGGAGAGACAATTGTCAAGGGTAATACTCATAGATTTAAGAGAATGTATCCAATTCCCAGATAAACAAGGACGCTCAAGCAATGAAGTTTGCTAGAATTAAATCAATTGACAACTTCAAAGATAAGCCTTAGATCAAAGAAATCCAATAGTATCAATAAGAAGAAAATTGGCACATTAGTTTGAACAATTCAAGCTGAGTCGAAGAGGTATGATGTTTACAGAAAAGAATATCTCAAACCCAAGACAAAGCTCATAGAATTCAAGAGCACGATTAAAATACTTCCGATTACATTGTTCATAAAAGAATCGAAAAGTTGCGAAAAATCACTTCGCAGTCTAAAGCAAAAGTTAAACAACAAACATTCTTCAAGAGAGTAACAGAAGCATAAACGTGGCTTTGCTTCAATACAATTTCATATTGAAATAGATTACATAGAGTTTTAAAAATAAAATGCACACAAGTTTGGCCCAAAGATAAATTATTTTCTCAAATATTTTAGAAAGATAGTTAGGTGCACAACCTAACCAAAAGCAATCATAAAAACTCGAATAAAAATCAAATGCTTGTTTAAAAATTCTCGAAGTCCATATTCAAACAAGTGTGTATAAAAATTACAGCAAGGACGAAAAAGAAAGTTAAACTCTATTTAGAAAAGAAAATCCGAGGTAAAAATTTGCTTATAAATTGGTAAAAAAAATAAGTGGTGCATTACAAATGAACAAGTTTCCACTAAACAAGGAAGCTTTTCAAAACTTCATTTAAAATAGCGGATGCCAACTTTAAATTAACTTTGTCAAAATTGAACAATGGTCTCAATCTCAATCAAGCAATAGAAAATAAATTCTGCTTAGAATTTCTTCAAAGAGAATTCAAAACTTCTTTAAACAAAGTTTGAAACAAGACATCAAAAGTATAGTTGAAATCACCATTTCAGAAGGATATTCAAGGAGATTAGGATGTACTTAAAAAGGAATCAAGCCATACAAGAAAGGATCTTAAAGCAAAGTAGTTCAAACAAGATCCACTAGGTATGAGACATCAAACAAGCTTTCAATTGATCCAAAAGAATGCAAAAGTCATAGGAAAAGACAACTCAATTATTAGTAATTTTTCAAGGATAAATCTTTGACTAAGAACTCTGGTAGAGACAATAAGAGGATAAACGATGCACTAATTTTAAACGAATCAAACTGACTCACATGGGAATGAGATTCACAAAAAAAAGGAAACTAAGATCAATGGTAATGTTTCACAAGATGTAAAGGATTAGTCAAAAAACAAAGTCAAGTATGACATTCATGGATATGGAAGGCTTAATAGAGAATGAGTCCGTTCATAAGAAGAAAGCTACGAGTCCAACATTTTTAAAAGAATCACAACGGCATAAACAACGTAGTATCAATGAAAGTCAACCGGAATAAAAGTGAAAATTCCTTTCTCCCCAGAATTTTTTGAAAAAATGCCTAAATACATAATCAAATGAAGATGTGCATTGGAATTATAGTAAAATTACTAGAAAGCCAATTGTATTTAAAGTAAATGCAATTCCACAAACCAGTAAAAGTATGAGCGAGGTATTAGAAATAAATAGTTGTTAAACTGTATAATAACTCTTCAAAGTTTCACATATAGATAAGTATACATGTAGTCAACAGCAATTTTCATAAAAATCTCAAAATTGGCTATAATCACTGTCAAATAAGAGAAAAACTGAGTCACCAATTTCTCTAAGAATGGACTCGGAATCCGGAGTTAAAAGGTACAGCGCATCAAGACAGTTCAAAAGGTATATCAAAGCACACATGAATCAAGGAGAAGAATTTAAACAGAGAAAGATAGATACGACAAGGATGTCAAACAAGCATATGCAATTAGAATCAACAAGAATGCATATGAATAGAGGAATAGAGTTGAAACACCAAATTACTGTTCAAGAGAGTAGCAAACAAGAACTTCAAGTCAGGCTATGAAAGAACAAGTCGACTCGAACAGAATTTAAGACACATAACTGAATAGCCTCGAGAAATAGTTTCCAACGTTCCCAAAACCCGCAATTCGCTTTACTCAAAACTTGTATATCATCTATGATAACCCATTAGTGCTCTCATATACATAATTCGCTAGTATTAAGCCGGCCAAACTTAATATCAGGAATTATGCAATGCAAGACTAATGGCATTAATCAATAGATCGTCATGTGCATAAAGCTCTAATTCTCGTCATTCGACAAGACCTAGTACATGACAAACACTCAGAGTATGCAATTGAAGCATAGTCGGTCCGTTCCTCAGGCTCTACAAGAAAGACCGCTCTGATACCACAAAGGTAACACCCTCGCTATCCGAATGTCACGCTTCCGGCTGCGCCACTCTGATAGCTTGGGCATTACGACAACTCTAAACATATTTAATACTAAAATAAGAGCCTGTTTAAAACTCAAAACCGAGTGACCTTTCAAAAGAACTTTTTCGTCGAAACATAAACATACATAAACATACAAACCAGATACAATACCTTAGGATATATATTTGTATACATAACACTAGCTTACAAACATACATATCACAATTTTCGATCCCTCTTACAAACTTAATAAAGACAAAGGCGAGGGAAAATAATAGCTAAGATAATACAAAAATACCGAATAAACAGAAAATAAACATAACTCTTCTGAAGCTCCGTCATCCATATCGTGAAAGGGAATAACCTGTAGGGGAGTGAGAACGTCGTCCTCGCTTGTTCTCACTATAGGATTACAAAAATTGCTATAACAAGATACGTAAAATAAAAATTATTCTTAGAGTATAGTGATCATTGCTCATCTCATGAGTCTTTCCAAAAACCTTGGGTACACATTCGAAATCTAGAAAATTCCTTTTTGAAGACTTGGTAAATTTCTCAAATAATTTAAAACAAAACCTTTTTGTTTTCTTGTAAAATCTAAAAAGTTTTTCTTAGACAGTATGAATGACCATGTCCCAAACATAGGTTCAATTAAGTCTATGCTGTAAGAGTTTGATTTTTCATACTTTTCTA
>NC_029787.2:49523714-49531247 GCF_000816755.2 Arachis ipaensis | reverse complement strand
CTTCAACTTTCGTATGCACACATCACGTCTTAAAGAACTAACGCATCGCGTTACTACGTCTACAAGTCGCACGTGATATCAAAATAATTCTCGAGTCTACTCAGAAGGATACAAGACTTTAGAAAGGAGAGTCAAATGTCAAGGATAATACTCAAAGATTTGAGAGAGTGTATCCAATTCCAGATAAACAAGGATGCTCAAGCAGTGAAGTTTGCGAGAAATGAATCAATTGACAACTTCAAAGATAACCCTTGGATCAAAGAAGTTCAACAAGATCAATAGGAGGAAAACCAGCACATCAGTCTGAAACAAACTCAAGCTGAGTCGAGGAAGCATGAGGTTTACAGAAGAGAATATTTCAAACCCAAGACAAAGCTTACAGAACTCAAGAGCACGATTAAAAGTACTTCCGAATACATTGTTCATAAAGGAACCAATGGGCAATGGTTTCAATCTCAATCAAGCAACAGAAAATAAATTCCGTTTAATATTTCTTCAAAGAGAATTCAAAACTTCTTTAAAAAGATTCAAAACAAGACTCCAAAAGTGTTCTTGAAATCACCATCTCAGAAGAACATTCAAGAAGTTTAAGATGTACTAAAAAGGAGTCAAGCCATACTAGAAAAGATCTTAAATCAAAGTAGTTTAAACAAGATCCACTAGGCATGCGACATCAAACAAGCTTTCAATTGATCCAAAAGAAAAAGTCATAGGAAAAGACAACTCAATCATTTGTGATTTCTAAATGATAAATCTCTGACTAAAAACTCTTATAGAGATAACGGGAGAATAAACAATGCACTAACTTGAACGAATCAAACTAACTCATATACGAATGAGATTCATAAAAAGGAAAAACCAAGATCAATGGCAATATTCACAAGATGTAAAAGATCAGTTAAAAACAAGGTCAAACATGACATTCATGGAGATGGAAGATTTAATAGAGAATTTAGTCTGTCCATAGAAAGAAAGCTATGAGTCCAACATTTTCAAAAGAACAACAATGGCATAAACCATGTAGTATGTTTAATCAAACTCCAATCAAAATGAATTAAGTGAAGTTTACCAAACGAAACTCAACCTAAGTAAAAGCGAAAAATTCTTTCTTTCCAGAATCTTGAAGAATAACCAAATACATAATCAAATGAAGATATCCATTGGAACTATAGTAAAGTTACCAGAAAGTCAAATTGTATTTTAAGTAGGTGCAGTTCTATAAACCAGTAAAAGTACAGGCAAGGTATTAGAAAGAAATAGTTGTTAAACTGCATAAATAATTTCACAGTCTCATATATAGAAAAGTATATATCTAATCAACAGCAATGTATAAAATCTCAAAATTGGTTGTGATCACTGTCCAGTAAGAGAAAAATTGAATCAACAATTTCTCAAAGAATGGAATCAGAACCCAGAGTTAAAAGTCACAGCACATTAAGACAAGTTCAAAGCTATTTCAAAGAATACTTGAATCAAGAAGAACTCAAACAGAGAAAGATAGATACAACAAGGAGTTCAACCATGCGAAAACGGCGGCGGTGAGGCAGCAGACGTAACCGGCTGTGGCGGCAGGGCGTGTCGGGTTCGGCGAATCAGTGGGGCGGCAGTGGCAGGAGGCGCGGCAAGATGCACGGCGGCGCCAAGCCCTTCTCCCTCTCTACCTCACTGCTCTCTTGGACCTTCCCCCTTTCCCTGATTCCATTTTTCCCCGTTCACTTCCTTTCTTCCTTTCTTTCTTTCTGATGGCAGATGCGGCTATGTGTGTTTAGGGGGGTGGCTAGGGTTTCATTTTTTGAAAATTAGGGTTAGGGGTACTTTTGTAATTTCAAATAAAAGTAGGGATATTATAGTAATTAGAAATAAATTCTAATCCATTAATAATAATGTATAAAAATACTATTTGCTCATCAATTTCATAAATTATTTTCAATAAAATGTCCCCACCAAATAATTAGAAATAATATACTTATTTTCTCCATTTTCCAAAATAGTAATATCAATATTCTAAAATATTAATTACTTAGTTCAAAATCATATAAAAAATCCTTTTTATTTCATAAATACCAACTATATGATTCAAATATAGAAAATAATCCAATAATTGTAAAATTGGATAATAACCATAACTTATCTCAAATTCAATAAATCCAAATTTGCCTTAATTATCTTTAATAAAATAATTTCTGAAATTAAGGCTATAAATAACAATATGATTTGAGACTTGATCATAATAAGACTTTTCAAAAGTTCTGGGTCTTACACCTCACCTTCCTCGTCGCCATCAATGGCGCAAGATCTCTTCAACAATTTCTCGTTCTCCAAAACCCTGAAGCTCAAGACCAAGCAGCAAGAGCTTCTGATCCGCGTCACTGTCCTCACACTCATCTACATCCTAGCCTTCAAATACACCAGTAACCAACAACACCAATACATAAAGTGGCACCAAATTGATGATAAACACATAACCACCCCAAGCCAGAATTCCAAATCTCCTTGCTGAAGAAGTAAGCAACGAGCGTGGTGTTGGAGGCGAAAAAGGGCGCCGTTAGGACGCAAACCTCGCGGATGTGGACTGCAAAACGGAAGAAGCGGAGGACCCAGTAGAGCGCGGCGGCAGTGAGCATGAGACCGGGGTAGAGGGTTCCGCCGATGATGCGTCCAAGTGGGTACCAGCTCTCCGAGTCGAACCAATTCCAGAACTTCGCCGTGAGGGCGCTTCCTCGACAGGGATCTGTTGCTGTTCCACTTATGATTCTTCATCATTATTGTTGTTCCCTCCCTGATGCTTCTTTTGCTGGTTACTTCTTCTTCTCTCTTCTCCGTAACTGTGGTAGTGGTGGAGAAGCTTCCGCTGATGCTGCATGGTTCTTCTGAGAGCTGAGACACTACCTCTGAGACTTCACCTTCTTTTTTGTTGATGATAATGGGGTTGGGAATGGGATGTGGGTTCTTTGATTCGATTTTGTCATCAGATCATCGGGTACCCAATTACCCGAACCGAACCAATCCGTTCTTAATCGGTTTGGTTTGGTTCGGATACATGTACAAAAAAACACAAATCGGAACCAAACCGAATCAATTATATTTTGATCGGTTCGATTCTAATTTTACCATAAACGCGAACCAAACCGACCCGTGCTCACCCCTACTTGATGCCATGGCTGAGTAGCGATTTTTAAATTTGGTCTACAGGATTGGACAACCTGAATCGTTTCGGACTCCTACACTGAATGAGTTTGCCATCAATTTCAAAATAAGGAAGAGGTGGTTCTTTGTGTGAAGAACTATAGTATTTATCATGGGATTGAGTATAAAGTGTAGAGTGAGATCACGTAAAGTATCATGGCAAATGCAATGAGTTTGGAAATGGGTACAACTGGTTGATTCGAGTGACATTTCGACAAAAGAAATGATATTAGAAGGTAAGACGATACAATGGATCCCATACATGTTAGGTGGCTGAAATCTCGAGTGATCACCGACAGCTAGATTANNTTATCCAACTTAAGCAACCCTATCACCATGACACCCAAAAAATAAAAGAAAAAAAAAACTATCACTTATCTTCACGTCCAAAAACAAAAAATACTATCCCTTATCTTTTATGTTTGATCATAAGGAAAATTCTACTGTGCTGAACCAAAGATCCTTCAGCACCCGCGGATGTTACGTGTCTTGGCCATAGTTAGAACGCGTGTACAGAGAAAAGTAATGTCGTTCTCAATATAGTGGATGGTGATCTTAAGAAAAGTCACGGTGGGCCCTGCCGTTGACAGGGTCTGTGACAGTTATCCGTGCTTAGCGGAAGATTTATTGATGATAATGAATATAATTAACAATAATATAATTGGGGTAATTAATTTTTTTTATTAAATGGGCGGGCCGTTAAATAATTACCTAGATGAGCCTTGGATATTGAACATGTAGATGTGTTGGTCTGGAGGAAAAAGATCCAATGGTGTGAAGGAAAAAAAAAAAGGATTGGGCATATGGTTAAACGTAATGCATGCCTAATTAACTTTTATATTTGAGTCCAGTGTTAGAAATAGTCTGATTTCTGTATGTCATATTTTTTATGTTTTAAAATGTCTTAATCGGTGCAAGGGGTTGTTTTTTGCATTTTAACTTTATTTTTAACAAAAGATAAAGTAATCTTACAGTTAGTTAGTTGATTGTGTGTTTTAATTAAGAAGGGTTAAAAAAATGTTAGATATAAACAGTATCCTGAAATTCAAATAGTCGAATGAGTTTTAAAATAATGAATCATCGACAAAGTCGTTTCCAATATTATACATGATTAAGAAAAATGCAATTTAGTATTTGTGGACATCTATAAACAATAATATTAAAATAATTATTTAATATCTTAATAATATATTAAGGGGGAGAATAAAATTATGAATAATTTTTGTAATCATATTATATCAATTGGAATTTTCATACATTAGATTAATCATTTGAGATTTATTTGATATATGTTATAACAATATATGTAATTAAACTAAATTGTTTATGTATTTTAAAAATTTATATTATATTGCATAGGCCAAATCACTGACGGAGGGTGTGGGTGAAGTGACGGGTTGGGTCCTCTTTTTTTTTTTGGGTATAATATTTTTCCAAGCCCATTCAAATTTTTTAACCAAACTGAGACCCGAGCGTTAAAAACCAAAAACCAATTACATTACATTATATTTAATCTACAATTAATTAGCTTACTGTTATTTCTAATATGTTTGATTAGATACCTCGATTTTTGCACCCCTACTGAATTGTAGGACCTTCTACTGCCTTCAACTGCAACACATGCAGAAGCAGTAAATGTTTCAACGGGATACGTGTTCCCACCACATTAAGACAAACAAGAGCAACACCTGCTGAAGAATCTTTCTTTCAGCATAGTAGCATCTCCCTTGATCATAATTACCACACCACATTCCGTAGCAACCTGCAGAGTGCAGACACGATTTCCTAAGGAGAGAGAAAAGCAACGCGCTAGGCATACCATATTTGCTGCTCTAATCAGAACAAATCAACAAATCATCACCGCGCCATTCCGGTTCTGACGACGCCATGCCGTTCTGAATCCATTACACGCCCTAGCGTTGTGCCTTTCCGAATCCTCACTCCTCAGTATGTCCCCGCGCTGGCGTTCTGGATTTGTGGTTGTTGTGCGGCATTCTGGATCTGCGTTGTGTAACACTCTATTATATAAAATTTAAGTTTAGGCCATAAATCAAAAGTGGTAAGATATTATGACATCTAAAAACAAAAATATACAGTAAATATATATAAAAGATAATTTAACTAAAAACTTTAAACAAAAGAATAAGCAAAACAAAATTTAAATCTCATCGCACTCAAAACGTTGAGAAAAGAAAGTGTAGATAATAGAAAGTAGAAGGGACAATATATATACAACTCAAAAAAACAAACTAAAAGACAAAATATCAATTTTAATTCTACGAATCGACCTCTAAAATCAATCTCTAAAAGGGACAATACCAATTTTAATACAACCATAAAAAAAACACACATACACAGTTACACACACATGCTAAGCCCCAAAAGTAAACACACACACATACGCTAAGTCCCAAAAGTAATAGATCTTCACTTTTGAGGGAGTCTCCAGCACACTCAACAAGGTATCTCACGTTCTATATCTGAAAAATAATAAATATGTATGAAATAAGAATCAGGGATTCTCAATATGGTAACAGTGCTAAATAGATAAAATATAAAGTTTTGGGAAGCAAATGATAATCCTAAACTTCTACAATCCAAATCAAAGCCTAGAGTTCTTACTAACCAGAAATATGGTAATTCTACCTAGGGATTCTAATCTATCTCTTCAGTTTCAGTTCTCTACAAACCTCCCAATCGCCAGTTTAAAACAACCCTCAGCGTTACCTCCACCAGCATGAGGGATCTCTCAAAACAAACACATATAAGGCATACAAGTAATACACAATTAAGAAAACAAATACAATATTTAAGTCACGTAGCATATAAATATAGATAAACAATTAGGCAAATTCAAACACAATATGCATACTCAAACAAATCATACAATACTCTGCTTCATAGCCGATGAGTCTCATCTGTCGGTTATCCAACCAAACCCGACATGTCCAGTAACGAACCCTGGACAGTCTCTGCGTGTGCGCATCCCCAAGAGTATAATTGTCCGGCCACACTTGTAACGCAGGGTTAAGAAAATCTCAACTCTCAACATGGAGCAAGTGGAGGTGAGCCGCTGCGTCTACCCAAGAAGATGCAGATAAATTATAATTACCAACCTAGAGCAAGTGGGGCGAACCACACCCTTGCATCTATTCAGGAAACTCAAATCATCTTAATCCGGAGCAAGTGGGGGCGAAACCACAACCCTTGCGTCTACCTCAGAGGTACATTCTCATATATTCAGGAGGAACAAAGAAGGTGATCCTCATCTTCCACCATCTCACTGAAGTTACATTTTCAAAAAAAGAGTTCAAGATGAACAATCATGTCCAATTCAGTTTTATAATTAAAATATAGTTTTATAATCAAAATATGTATCTTCAAATTTATCTCCACTATACTCTCATATGTCTTTTTTAATCCACTCAGTACACTCCCCAAAACACTCTTAAATGAGAAGCCGGTAATGGATGAAGTCAGAAGTGAGTTTTAAGAAAGGGAGTTTTGAGCCTGAGAGAAGAAGAAAGCCGAGTCTAGGATTAGGTGAGAAAGGAGAGAAGCGTCATATTAGGATTTTTGAGTGTTTAGGTTAGGGTTTGCACTTTTTAATTATGATATTTATATTATTCAACTATATATTTATTTATTTATTAAAAATGTCGATTTGCGGGTCTGGGTATCGAATCCGTAGATATCAATGCAATATCCACACTATCTAATCCTATCAAAATGCGGATCAGATAATATTTACAAAATACATATCAAATAACGAATATTATGCGATCTACGTGTAGTCCTAATTTAAACTCGGTCTATTAATAATTTTGAATTACTATATATCAATAAATATAAAGAACAATGCACTAAGGAGGATCGCTATCACTAAGAATGAGTCTTGGAGATTCTAGTTGATTGCCGTGGCCTTGTTGAATTTTGTGTACCTCAAATTACTTAGATAATTGTCTAGACTCTATATTTGTGACGCTAAAAGAGGTGACATAGATAAGATTGAAATAGGATTGTTACGGTGGCAAGTGCAATTGAGAGTAAAATTAGATAATTAAAAAGAGAAGCACCTAGAGATGGTGAGAATATGGTGAACTCATATAAGGATCTAGGTGTGTCTAATGAGAGAGGAGTTTAATTGTAGTTACTCGGTCACCATAATTGGGCGAAAAAAAAAATACATAAAAATTGATATAAAAAAGTGCAATTGAAGTTAGGTAAAGTTGAGAATTTTTTATATCATTAAATATGAAAGATAAATATATCAATATTAATAAGAGATATATATTCTATCCAGCTAATTAATTCAATATTTTGTTAACATTTGAATGATTTAAGAAT
>NC_029787.2:49523202-49523600 GCF_000816755.2 Arachis ipaensis | reverse complement strand
TTTGCTTTATTCATATCTAAATTATTAGCTGCAAGTGTTTTCTTATCAAAATTTTTAAGGAAGAAGATAGTCTAAAAAAATTTAAAAAACACAATGAGTTTACGAAAAAATTACATATCTAATATGTTTACTCTAATTATAAAATACATGTTCAATTCTATATTTTATTTAAAGGAATTAATTATGGTCTTATCATGACACAACTTCACCATTATAATAAAAATTGGTTGAAAAAAATTGATGCTCTCTAATTTGACAGAAACTTTGAAAAGGAATAATGTTCTATTCTTGAATTTACTTAACTCTTTTCAATTATATAAATTTTAATCCTAATATAATTTAATGACACTAAATTGATAAATTTTTATAAATATATTTGTTTAGCATTTAATTAGATA
>NC_029787.2:49522373-49523193 GCF_000816755.2 Arachis ipaensis | reverse complement strand
CATCTTTTACGGACTAATTTAAATATTATTCATACTTAAGTTATAATATACATAATTACTATGTAAAAATGATATTTTTTACTACTCTCATTATATATTTTATCCTAAGCTCTGCCGCAAAAATATTTAAATGTTTTCTACCAATTATTTCATACACGATGAATAATGTATAAAAATCCTCATCAGTAATCTTTAAATTTAGTGAATACCTATAAATAGTGAATAAATTTATCATCACAAATCTCATTTAATAAATACTAATATGCACCTTTGAGTAAAATTCTTTGCATTTGGGACATTTGTAACCATCTCTTTCGTCTTTCATAGTTAAAGGATAAACCTTGGAACTCTTCTACCACCAAGAAGAAAAATTCTTCACTACTTCAATGGTCACACAAACTGTCTTTTGAAATTTGGTAGTTTAATAAATTAAAATAGTGTCACTAGATAATTAAGCTATTTGCAAAAATCTGGAATACAAAAATTTTAGAATGTAATCAAAATATATAAAAACCTCTATAAGATCTTTAATATGAAAAATTATTTTTGTACTAAGTCGTATTCAAGAATTATCTTCCAGTAAATAGAAAGTTCTTTTTTCGATTGGTGTAATCTGTGTTGTTGTCTCGATTTCAATAACCATTATCCTTTATTCGAACAAAATAAAATTAGCATTACAATTTTAAAGATACAATCATACAGAGCAATATATACATTGTAATTATAACTTTTAATAAACCAAAAAAATTATACATTTTGTCTAAATTTTTTAATTTCTTCTAAATCAACATTGATCATCAATATAAAATTATGTGTTATA
>NC_029787.2:49517712-49522294 GCF_000816755.2 Arachis ipaensis | reverse complement strand
GTTTTATTTAACTTCAATTTAATTTTAATATAGTCCCACCGTGATGTCAAAGTTAAATAATTAACAGAATGTTCTACATGACAGCAGTACAAGAACAAGATCGATAATGTGGAGAACAAGCATACAAGTTCCAGAGGCACAAAATCAACCGTAATGTATCAATACATTTATTTATTATATATTCTTTTTATAATTTAAATTATATATTTTCTATAGAACTAAAGAGAATGATAAATAAATGTATTGATGTATTCACAGTTAATTTTGTGCCTCTAGAACTTGTACTTGTTCTTCAGATTATGGATCTTGTTCTTGTACTGCTGTTATGTAAGATATTTCGTTAATTATTTAACTTTGACCTCACGGTGGGATTACATTGAAACTAAATAAAACTTTTTTGGATTCAGATAGAACACTTTAAACTTTAAGGACTAAAATAAGATTGCGCCCAAACGTAAGAAACCAATTTAGTACTTCTGTATATATAAAAAGTCATAAATTGCAGCAATATCATACGATTGTAATTAAAAAATTATTACACTTTCAATATTACAATTATAATTTTTATGGGATAAGATTATGATATATGAAATAAAAAATCAATCATTTCTTGAAAGAAAAAGAAAATAGTTACATATTTTTCTGATTCAATTTATTAAATATATTATGTATTAACACTAACAGTATTTAATACGTATTTTTCTAATATATCAGTATGAACAAAAAAATTGAAATGATTCATTTTTTATTGACCATATTTACGTGACTCCTTCTTAAAAGATATTTTATATATGTATTCGTTCAAAAGATATATTCCAGTTGATTCCTCAATCGCAAAATTTGAGAAGACATAAACCTTTCCTTCTTCGAGCTTATTTTCAAACATCTTTATCAAATAATTCTTGATGGATCAATGAATTCTATCGTATTTCAAAATAAATTAAATATAAAAACTATTAGCATCTATAAAGCTATTAAATTGCACTGTCTTTGCCTTGTGGAAGGTGTACGTATCAATTAAAATTATGAATTAAAAATATTTATAAACTAAACTTAGCATCACTTGAAAAAATTTAGAAAAAAAATCAACTAATCTTATCAACCATTAGAACCATTTTTATATAAGTCGTCTTGGTATTGTCAAATTTGGAAGAAACTTTCCATAACCTTATAATTCTTGCCTTTATTTTTCATACTTTTTCATTGCATAATCTACTATAGGTGATAGTATTGATGGGATCGTAGATAGTAGACATTAGGTATGAAAAAGAAAATAATAGAATAAGAACTATATATGAATTATGAATAATTTTAATTATAAATATAAGAAAAAAATTATTATTACTCATTATATATACTAATAATATGCTAATACACTACAAGAAAAATGTTGAGTACCGTCGGATTTACCGTCAGATTTAGCGACGAACGTTAGCAGCAATATTTTCGTCGGATTAGGTAGCAAATTCGTAACCCTAAAATATTACCGCCGGAATAACATTTCAGACGGTAACGTCAACGGTAATATTTGAAGGAAAAAAAAGAAATTTTCGGTGCGCTCACTATCGTCGGTTTTATTGGCAGGAAGATCCGACGGTAATAATGTTCAGTAAAATACTACGTTTTTGGCACACGAAAAACGTTACCGTCGGATTAATCCGACAGTAAATCTGACGATAAATGCTCTAAATGAAAATGCAAACATCATCTCCCCATTTCGAATTTCACATACTCTCTCTTCATCTCCACCTCTCTCTCATCACCGCTACCACCTCTGTTCCCTGCCCCCTTCCCGTCATTGTCGAGAGCACCGCCGTCGTCACCCCCTTTCCGTCATAACTACCCCCTCTTTCTTCTCCTTCTTCCCCCGCCTTTTTCTCTCCTTTGCCGTCACTACCGTCTACGGTCACCACCATCTGCCGCCATAGCAACTTTGACGACGACCACTGCAACATCCACGTCTTCTCTTATTTCTGTTGTTCTTCATTATAGGTTCAATGAACGACTCTTTTCTAATTTATTTAATTTTAGTTTAATTTAATTTAGATTTGAGTAGAATTTTAATTTTAATTTTGAATCGGTTTTAAAGTTAGTTCAGTTTAGTTTTCTAATCTTAGTAGATTTAGGTTGATTAAGTTATGTTTGATTCAATACATTAAGTTTTGAATAGATGAAGTGTTTAAAATTGTCTAATTGTGGTAATTACTGCGTTGACGACTGTTTTGTTGAGAAATTGTTACTGAAATTATTTGATAATTATTTAATTTTAGTTTATTTAGTTTAGGCTTCAATAGAATTAGAATTTTAATTTTGAATCATTTTTAAAGTTAGTTCAGTTTAAGTTCTAATCTTAGTGTATTTAAGTTGATTAAGTTATGTTTGATTCAAGAATAAACTACCATTTCTACCCATAAAAGTTGAAAACGCTGACATATCTACCCATAGAAGATAAAAATTACCATTTGTACCCATAAAAATTGACTTTCGCAAGAAAAATTATCCAAACCCTAAATAATTACATAAAATCCCCAAACTACCATTCTCTCCACTACTATCATCTCCTCCCTCCTTTCTCTCTCTTTCTCTCTCTCAATGTTCTCAGCCACCCAATTCCAACATCAACCACATACCACCGTATCACCCTCCTTCTCCGCCAGCAACGTCGCCCTCCTTCTCCGCCAGCAACGTCGCAGACCTACGCCGAGCCCAGGAGCACCGCGCCAGCTTCTCCTCGCCACCATCACCATCGGCCTCAAACCAGAGCCTACTACGTCAGAGACCCTCCTTTTCGTGCTACCTTATCGCCGCTATAGCCAACCCTTTTTCCCCTCTTTCTGCGTCGTAGAACCACGACCGTCGTTGCCTGATCCCTACCGTTGTTATATCTACCTCTCCCCTGATTTCCTGTTGCTTTGTTCTTCATTACAGGTTCTGATCTTGAATATGAGAAATTGACGAGATCTGAACCAAAATCCATCTCCTTGAGGAGGCCGGCCCTGTCGGCAATTTTGAGGCCTAAGAACTGTAGCGAGCGGGTAGTGTGGAGTTGGCAGACCTGCTCCGGGATCACTGCGATGACGTGGGATAGGGATTCCAGCTTCTGGACCTCTAAAGGTGAGAGCTTTGCTGAGAAGCCGTGAAAGACAGTGTCGTAAGTGTGAAGGACGGCGGCAGAGGCGGCGGTGGTGGTGGTTTCAGCTGCAGTGGCATGGTTGATAATTGAAGCGAGAGAGGATTCGTACCAATGCTTGTGGGTTGGGAAGATGAAGAGCTTGGCTTCATGGTGGACTTGCACCATGAAGGTGTTCTTTTTCTCCGGGGAAGCGGCAGCAAGTGTTGCTGTGAGTGTGAGAATGAAAGAGAGGAGGGTGTGGCAAGGAGCCATTGGAGCAGCGGTGGGGACTAAGTGGGAAGTAATGGTGAGAGTGTGTTAGAAAGGGAAAGGTGGTGACTGGATGAAGAGGGTTAGGATTAGAAAAGAGGGGTGGTGGCTGGATGAAGAGGGTTAGGGTTAGAAAGGCGATTGGGTGAAGGAGGTGGTGTGGTGGTGAAGATAAGGGTAGTTTAGGGATTTTAGGTAATTTTTTAATGTTTGGATAATTTTGTTATGCGAAATCCATATTTCATGAGTACAAATGATAATTTTTTTTTTTATGGATAAATATGTCAGCATTTTCAACTTTCGTGAATAGAAATGATAGTTTACTCAAAAATACATTAGATTTTGAATGCTTGAAGTGTTTAAAACTGTCTAATTATATTAATTATTACATTAATAACTATTTTACCGAGAAATTATTGCTAAAATTATTTAAAATTTACATACATAAATTAATAAAATCTATTTTTTTAAATAATTTAATATTTATACTAGCTAAATTATCTATTAAAATTACTAAAAAGTAAAAACTATTGGTACCAAAATTTTCTGTCAACTTATTTTATAACGAAACAAGTGACAGATGGCCATTTTCAAGGATCATGGTTCATGGAGATCTTTTTTGTGGCAGTGTCTCATGCCAAGACTCACCGAACTCACAAGCTATACGTGTTGCCCTCTATAAATTGTCCAACATGAAGCGCAAGCTACACGTGTTATTTTGTGGAATTGCGTAGTACAGTATCGTAGCAAAACGTGTCAATCAGTTACGAACTTGAAAAGATACTGTTGGATTGCATGCATAAGCATGTTCGCCGTTGTTGCTGCACTTGCAACCATTTCTTGAACATTTTCTAGTGTCTAGTTTTGAACTGTGGATTACAGCGTTTCTCTTGTCGATTACATTAGGTCAGTTATTCTTGCATTTCCTTTTATCTATTTATTTATTTTAATTTTGGTTCATGGATCTAGCATTCCTTCCCTAAGTTGCAATTAATTCTTTAATTTTGTCGTGTTTTCCGTTATGGAAAGAATTTCATTCCAGCTATTAGTTTGAAATTATAGCACGAATTTCAGATTTGTTAGATTTTCTCGTCCCAGCAACAAGAAGCTATAAAATTGAAATTCACTGACTCAATTCCCATACCCGAGAACAAGGAAGCTATTTTGATGCACGAAAAGTTCAAATAATTAGCATTTAAA
>NC_029787.2:49509205-49517603 GCF_000816755.2 Arachis ipaensis | reverse complement strand
ATCAACTTAAAGAAAGAAATAGTACGGTGAGTACACAAACCTAGTGTTCTGTTCCTCATTCCAAGCCAGTTACCTGGAACATAACGGGTACGCCATATGTAAGTATTTTATGCGGAAAATATACATATGACGTTCTGGTATATATGCAGATGAATTGGTATGCGATACGCTATCTAATTGGTGAATTCATGTAATTATGTTCCAAACATAGCATTAGGATACTGAAAAAGAATTTTACTATTTTATCTGTCTCATTGAATCTGCATTTATGTTCCAGAGACAGTTTCTAAATACTACTTTATTGCATGGGGCTTGAACACAAAATTGGAGTCCATATTTTATCTACCTTACACTCCATCTGTTGTTGCATGCTTTAGTGACCAGAAAATCAAAGCAAGAAGAAGAATTTGCATTGTACGGGAAGATGCTTGAAGAATGGCACCCTACAGTATCTCAAACTATGAAGGAATATATAAGAATGTTCGCCTGCCTGCTCTCATAATTGCAGGGTGTTGTGTGCTTGTAGCTCTAGTGCTTTCCATTCTTCTCATTTGGCAACACCTCCGATCATATACGAATCCCGGAGTGAGTAATTTTCTCATTTCATAGCAGATATGTTTCTTTTAATGAAGTCTCTGTCTTCTATTGTATTTAAACTTTTCAATATAGGAAGGGAGAGCCATCAATTTCGTTTCTAAAATGATCAATATGCTGACAATTTAACCCCTAAAGATGTATTAGATTCTCTAAACATCTCTTTATGGACCAAATTTGAAGTTCATTTGAATATGTAATCCCTTGATGATCAAGCATGCATGAATAACTAAGAAAGTAGAAGGATACAGCACAATGATTTGAGTTATTTGTTGTTGCACCTTTTGTGCTTTAGTAACAATTATGGCTGACCTCGAATTGGTTTTTCGGTATTCAGGAACAGAAGTGGATTGTTGCTGTTATTTCTATGGTTCCAATTTATGCTACAGAGTCTGTAAGGTTCTATTACTCTTAAAACACATTTCCTGTTTCTTTTTTGTGTTATTTGGTATCCAGTCATACATGCGTGCACACACATTTTATGGTAGGCTGGTCCAAGGTGTCATGTATTTTGAGTTTTAATGTGATATATTCTACCTTCATTGAAAAATGGACAAATCCATGCTTTCTTGTTCTTGATTGTTTTTACCCCAGTGGTAGACTGATAGCCGATATTCACCTTAATCCAGCCTATAGGTAGGTAGCTAAGGGAAGTGGGAAACTACACCTTAAAAACTAGCTATTAAAAGGGAAGAACCACTTTTTATATACAACATCAAACATCCCATACTACCTGATGCAGGACTTTGGACACCCCATAATACCCAAGTCTAACAATATACTTATAGCATATCATAATTAATATCAGAAAAAACCTTATGATTGTTCTTCATAAATTATGAACATTTTTTTAACTCAATAGGGGTAGGAGCAGTGATTCAAGAAAGAAAAATATGTCAGAAGCATTGAAGGTTCATGTTTAACATCTCTGAATTTGGAAGCTATGAAATTGCATGGTAATTGACATTGATGTATGTCCTCAACTTCTCATCAGGAGAGTCATGTTGATTGGTAATCAAATCTGTACATCACAGTAGTGATATGAATAATAGCTCAGCTTCTTTTCCTTCTCTCTGATTTTTCAGATTATATCTTTGTGGAATCCACGTTTATCACTCGCATGCGACATTTTAAGAAACTACTATGAAGCCTTTGCACTGTATTCTTTTGGCAGATATCTGATTGCTTGTCTTGGTATGTTTCTATGTTTTGATAGTTTTGCATATCTAATCTGCATTCCAGTTAAACATGAAGCTTTCTTAAGATTATTTAAGAAATCTTCATGGTGTAAAAACATAATAATTACTTGTTAGTCTGTGGCTGAAGAAACCTAATTGTTAAATTCCAACAGCAATTTTTTGGCACATTTCTTTTCTTGTAGATTGATCCATTTTTTAAAAAATTTTAATCAGGGTCTTACACAAAAAACATTTTTGTAAGAAACCCATAGAGCAATTTATTTTACAAAATCTTGAGTTGAATTGCTTAAATTATTATATTTGACCTTACAAAATTAGATTGATGCTTAATGAATTATCTGAAAGCTTTGGGGAAAAAAAGTTAATAGATGAATTAAAAGTCTGAATAAAAATTTTTCTCACTTAATTTTCAAATAAAAACTATTAGGTGGAGAAGGAAGAGTTGTACAAGTACTTGAACATGAATCTGAAGAACAACTTAGAAAATCCTTGTTGGATGATTCAGATGCCACTCACCACATACAGCAAAGATCATGTTGTAACTTCTTTAGGCGTCCAAGCACACTTGGAAAAGATCTTCTCACCATAGAAAAATTCGGGCTTGTACAATATGTAAGTGGCTGAAGTTATATCATTAATGTTAAAGAGTGGTGATATAATGACTATTTTTTTGGGTATTATTCATTTGGGATTCATGACCTCATCACCATAAAATGGAATGCGGCTCCCACTTTATCCTATTATAATGACTTACGACTGAAGTCTCAAGTTAATATGGGTTTGTTGTGGTTCCAAAGGGACTCTAATTCACTTATATATAGTGCAGATGATCCTGAAGACAGTTTGTGCATTCTTAGCATTGGTATTGGAGCTGTGTGGTGTCTATGGTGATGGAGAATTCAAGTGGTACTATGGGTATGCTTCTCATACAAAAGTGTAATCAAGTATTTGCTTTAACATAGTGTCTTACATAGTCTATGTCCCTACCGTGATAAAAGACATTTGGTTGATAGGACAATGAACATGAATACAAAACCTAGTTCCCGTGCTAGAAGGGATGCAAATTTTCGTGTCTGCCCTTTGAAGGACAAGGATTAAAAGGGAAGCACTGGACTGATTAATGAAATTGCATTGCTAGCATGGCCTCCTTCATTATTTCATATTCTGATTTTTCTCCATTAAATAAAATATTACTATTTTAAGTTATACCCACTATAACCAAACACGATAAGAGAGACAAATTTTGTCTGTCCCTATTGTTTCTGTGTTCTAGAATAGGAGCCACGTGCAGTCATGTAGCTTGGGTATGTTTCGCTCATAACCATGCATCTTTATTTTAATTAATTATACTAGGTGAGCGGTATTAAGAAAATTCATCTTAAAGTCTAATTCTCAGGCACTTACATCTAATCAAATTATTCATTTGGGATGATCATTCATGTAGTTAGCATCAAAGGAGGTTTATTTTACTATGCAATAATACATTATTGAATGTTTTGTAAAACTATTTTAATTTATAATCTATACATATTAAAATGGTAATATGATATCACATTTTATGCAGCTATCCATATATAGCAGTAATATTGAACTTCAGCCAGATGTGGGCATTATTCTGCCTTGTGCAGTTCTATAATGTTACTCATGAGAGGCTTGAACCAATCAAGCCACTAGCAAAATTCATAAGCTTTAAGGCTATAGTGTTCGCTACTTGGTGGCAAGGCGTAGGTATCGCACTACTGTGCACATTTGGAGTTCTACCCAAAGAGGGAAAATTACAAACTGGATTGCAGGATTTTTTAATTTGCATAGAGGTATGGATCCCTCTTTCTGCTATTAATATTTTGATTTTATTTTTCTAAGACAATTTTTTTGGACTTACCTACCTCTACTGAACCAAACCATGTTATTTATAGACTTGAGTTGATCCACCATAGAGTTAAAGCACTTTTAGGTTGTTTCTTGCAAGTGTTTCAGTATAGAAAATATAGAGATGAGATAGAAATAACACAATTTATCTTCATTTCCGTCTCTAGTTTTTTAATGGAAAGAAAAGAATAAACACTCAAATTGGTTTCTAAGAAATTTTAGATCGGACACTTCGGTCCTTAACAAATTTTTATTTTCTAGAAGTCTTCGATAATTACTCTTGTTGGACAAATTGGTCCTTCCGATGTTTTCAATGGAACTTTTAATATGCCTGTCTGACAAATAAGTCCCT
This sequence comes from Arachis ipaensis, assembly GCF_000816755.2. Taxonomy (NCBI): domain Eukaryota; kingdom Viridiplantae; phylum Streptophyta; class Magnoliopsida; order Fabales; family Fabaceae; genus Arachis; species Arachis ipaensis. Next base: position 49,513,589 of record NC_029787.2, on the reverse strand, counting down.
AGTAAATGTAGAGACTAAATATTTATTGGGAGTTAAAGTATTCGATTTAGAATTTCTTGAAGACTAATTTGGGAATTTTTTCAAAGGAAAAAAAAAAAGAAGAAATTACATCTCAAGAGAGACATTTTATTTGTTTCTGCATCTGTCATCTGCCTTTTCTCCAAACAAATTTGTGTGTTTCTGTTGTGAGATGGTTATCAAATGGGTATTGTTGTTGGTTTTCTTCAACCACAAGACACGATCTCATAAAAGAAATCAATTGTTTATTTTTTATTTAGCCTCAAAGACAAAGAGGGAAGTGATAATCATTTTTTCCTGAACCAAAACTGAGCACAACCTATGATATTTGAACTTATGACCCAAGAACAGTTAACTCATGTCCATGGTGCCAATAATGCAGATGGCAATTGCAGCGATTGCTCATGTTTGTGTATTTTCAGCAAAACCATATCATTATGTTCCTGTTTTTGAACGTGGGGAATTCAGAAAGGAAACAGTAGAAGCAACTTTGAAGATAGAGGAAGGGGGCAAGGAGAAAGAAGCTTTGGTCAAAGAGACAACCACTCAAGTTGAGGCTCCAAGAACAAGCCTCAAAGAGAGTGTGCAGGATATTGTTGTTGAAGGTGGTCAAAGAGTAAGTTCATTGCATAACATCAACATAAATTGTGATTGATATCACTCTTGGGTGTGTGTGTTTCAGCTTTTGAAAAAAGATTTTACAACTGAAAACAACTGGGAGGAGGAAAAAAAAGCTGAAAAATATTTCTATGATAAAGGAAAAAAACTATGGTCTGCTTTGTTTGTGAAAACATTAAAAACTAAAGGTAAAAAAAATATTTAAAATTGAGCCCCCACCTTTTTCGTTTCTTCATTTTTGATATTTTCTATTGGGGGGTTGGCAAAGAAAACTTTCATGTTATTATGTAAAAGCAACGGAAAATTCCATTATTGTTAAATTTTATTCATGTTCATGAATCTTAAAGAATTTTATGCTTTTTATTCACCAAATTTGGAATATAGAACACACTATCTTCCTTTTATAAAAATAAGTTTGAAACATTTTTTTTTACATTTTGATTATTTAAAAAGGTTTATCCAAATATATGAGAACTATTTAATTTTTTATTTTTTTAATTTGAAAAAAAAAAAGTTTTTTCTTGGTATAATAAGTTGGAACAAAGGCACCCTTAATCTATTAATGTATTCGTTTGGAGCATGTTATAATTATATTACAAAGTTTTTTGGGTGACAATAAAAATTAGCTCAGAATAGTCTAAGTTTTTCTTATTTTGTATTTATTAATTATTACTAAAATAAATAGATAAATTTAGATGTAATAAACATAAAATTATAGATGTTAAATTAAAATAAAATAATTTTGTGTTATATCTTTCTAGTATTACTTTTATATAATTGGTACTTAACTAAAAGCAGGTTGTGAAGGATGTTGTATTGACAATCAATCAAGCCATAGGACCTGTGGAAAAGGGAGTGACCAAAATTCAGGAAACATTCCACCACAAAACAGTGGTTTCATCAGATGAGGAGGAAGAAGAATCAGATATACATAAGGAAGTAGTAGAAGAAACTCTTACAGGGGAAGGGGGTGAAATTGCAAGAATGTAATTATGAGGATTATAATTAAGAGTTGACTTGAAGATGGCTCCTTTTTGCAATATAAAGATTTCATGTTTCATAAGCAGGTGCTTCAATTTTTGCTAAGAATAGACTGGATAAATACAACAGTAAACTCTTGAAGGTTATTATCACTTATTTTTTTATAATATCATGATTTTTTTGTTTTTTATTTTCATTGTATGGATATGTAGAGAATACAAGTGGGATTGTCAAATGACAATATCCATTCACTAAAATCTCTCTCTACCTTGTATTTAACGGTCCTTCAAGATTTCTAAAAAGACATATTTATCCTTATTTAAATAAGTTTTTCATTCTTGATTTTTCTTTTGTTTTAATATTTACAAAATTTCTTTTTTTGGATTTAGTGCAATAAAATTTGAAGTATATCTATTTTTGTCATTTCATTACTTAACAAAGAAAGTTAACGAGAATTAAAACTAGAGTAAAAGACAAATAAATCCCTGATCTTTTAAAACGAGGACATTTTCGTCCCTCAAGATTGGAAAATATATTTCGATTTTTCACGTTTTAAAATGGCTGACAATTATATCCCTCCATTCATTTTGGGCAAAAATGGGCAACGGAGCCAGTTGACATGGAGGGGAAGAGAATGACGTATCCGTTTAACTTGCTGAAGTGGATTGGGACAAATTATTAGCTGACAAATTCATCTCTTAAGGCCAAAACGACGCGGTTCTTCCGATGAATTCAATATTTCAGCACTCTTCTTCACCACCGCGTTCAACTGCCGCCATTATCACCCTTCTTAAGGCCTGCAAGACCATTCATCATCTCTACCAAGTCCACGCCTCCATCATCCAACGAGTTCTAGAGAAAGATCACCTCATCATCTCCCGCTTCATTTTCCTTTCCGCCTCCTTTGCTGCCACTACTTCATATTACACCTCCATCTTTGACCGCGTCCTTGGCCCTTCCCCTTTTCTCTGGAACTCCCTCATCGAAGCCCACACCAAAGGAAGTTACTTTTTCGACGCCCTTTCTGCTTTTATTCGCATGAAGGCACATGGGTCTCTTCCCAATAGATACACTTACTCTTCTGTGATTAAGGCTTGTTCAAGCATGTGCAGATCCTGCGAAGAAAAATTGCTCCTTGGCTCGACATTGAGGTGTGGGGGTTGAAGGTGATATGTTTGTTGGAACTTGTTTAGTTGGTATGTATGGGAAATGTGGAAAGATTGGTGACGCTCACAAGGTGTTTGATGGAATGTCTGAGAAGAATGTAATTTCATAGACGGCGATGGTGGTTGGCTATGTGAAGGTTGGGGATATGGTGGAGGCAAAGAGGCTGTTTGATGAAATGCCTCAGAGGAATGTGGCATCATGGAATGCGATGATATGGAATTTTGTGAAGGTGAGGGATTTGGGCAATGCTAGGGTAGTGCTTGATGCTATGCCGGAAAAGAGTGTTGTTTCTTTCACGATCATGATTGATGGCTATGTAAAGGCTGGTGACATGGCTACCTCAAGATTCTTGTTCGACCAAGCTCCGGAAAGGATATTGGTTAGCTTGATGTCGGCTTCTTCTCAGTTGGTTGCGTTATATGTATGTACCATGTTCGGATATACCACTTCAATCAGACCAAGAAGGTGATGGCAAATTAACAATTTGTGTATTTAGTGGTCCCAATTTAGTGTGTTTGTGTGTATATTTCAAGGTCAGATTCAAGCATCTGGATGATGCTTTTGATATATCGAATGATCTCCAACATTTATGCTCCCAAAAAATAGTGACTTAATTCTTGGAATGCAATTTTTTATGGTATTGCACAGGTGATATATACACGTATAAGGTTGCTGCTTCTCTCGAAAAAGCCTTGCAGGTATTACTGTATGTGTTAGGATTAGAATTAGTTTAAAACTCTCAAATTTAGGCCTTCATTTTAGTGCTAGTGTTTATATATATAGTCTTACATAAATATGGTTAGGGAAAAAGTGTTATATTCCTGCATTGCAGAGATTTGAGCATGTGTATGGTGACATTGTGAGTGAGGTCATAGATGTCAATGAATTAAGGTTCTTGGTTAAGCATATGGAAGGTATGGTGAGGAAGATAGATAGGTATGTTAGTAACACTAAGAATTTGTATAGTGAAATGGAGGTTTTGAATCAATAGGAGCAAGCTATGAACAAGTTTTAGAATAATCAAAATGAGGAGAGTAGTAGGGTCTTTGAGCAGAAACTTGCATGGCAGAGGCAAGATGTTAGGTATCAAGGACTAATTTGTCCATTAAAAATTTGTTCAACATCCACATCAACAACTAAAACGGACACCTAACACTCTACTCTTTCAGGTCAGCATGTTCCGTTACCGTTTTGAAGCCCAACTCGACGGAGGGATCTAATTGTCACGCGTTTTAAAACGTGAGGGATCAAAATGTATTTTCCAATCTTAAGGGACGAAAATGTTCTCATTTTAAAGGTTAGGGACCTATTTGTCTTTTACTCTTAAAACTACGTTTTTCAAAAAGTGGATAATATATGGTAAGATCAAAATTCACGGTTAATTTTAGTCAAGACAATCTCCTATCCAGGAAAACAGTAATGGTATGTCTACAGTTATATGTAGACAACTGTGGAAGATAATTTGTAACTTCTGTCAATTACTCCACGTTATTTGCAGGAAATTTGTAGCTTTAGTTAAAATAAGAGCATAACCTAAAAACAAGAGTGAGGTTTTAAGAAAAAAAAATTTTTTGAGTTATTTTTTTTAGAAGATTTTATA
>NC_029787.2:49498607-49507925 GCF_000816755.2 Arachis ipaensis | reverse complement strand
TTTCTAGTGTTTTTACTTATACTACTAGAAATTTGTCAAACACACTAAAAAAAAATTTATTAAAAAAATATCTTTTCTTTTACCAAGATAATCGCGCCCGAACAAGCACTAAATGTAATCTCTAATGCCTTGTATTTTTCCAAGTTCTTTACAACTAGTTGGAGAAATACAACTAGTTGAAATAGGATTTTCTTGTATTTGTAAAAAGTAAAAACAGTGACATGGTTTGCTCCTCTGAAAAGTATACATGTACAAAGGATTAGCATTTTTACCTTTCTAAGAGTGAATATGTTAGGTAAGATTAAGAAAATAACAAGTTACATCAATATATTTGATGAAAATCCTATTTGCATACTAAAATCAGCTACTATATATTTGTGTATAAATATATGTGTAATTTAATTTATTTTTAATGTGGCTAATACATATTCTACCTTAATAGCCAATTTTAGTGACTGATTTTAGTGTATACCCAGTATGGTTGGATTAAAAATGGATTTATGACTTTCAAATCTAGAAGAACTATTTAGTCTTCCCAATTTTGTTGCTAGGAAGAATTTAGAACTTCACTCTAAATATGATTTCTTAGGCACTAAAAGGAAAACGATATAAAAATTGCAGGTTTTCCTTTAATTAGCTTACTCTAAAAAGCAAATAGGTGTAAACTAAATAATCAGAAAAAAAAGGGACTACAAAAAGTAGGAGTAAAGATATCTTTGACAGAGATATCCTCCTGCCAAATTCAATTTCTATTGCAAAAATTCAGGCCTATGCTCTCATAAAACCTACAAAAACAACTCTTTGTCAAAGGAAAAAAAAGAAAATTGAAATCTATGACTCTCTGCATATACATTTTCTTTATACCAACATTCAACAAATTTTGAAATTTCAGCTATCCATCCATATCAGCACAGCACAAATCTACACAACAGCTAAAACAACTGTAACATCCTATGCCAACACAAAGCTGAGTAATTGCATTTGCGAATTGGTGGTTTATCTTGCCACAGCACTGGACGCAGCACATGCAACAACAATGGTTGCATAGTCTACCACAACAATGTGATGCTGCTAGAACAAGCAGCTCCGCTTGATCAGGCAACCTTGGTTCTTCGCATCCCGGTTGAACATTCTCCATAGTTCTGGTCAAGTCGCCAAAGCCGATACCCATGTTTGGGAGCAAGATCACAGGCTCCCCTTGGATGTTTCTTCTTTTCCTAGTGGTGTACTTTCTTTTTAACTGTTTTACATTATTTCCAAAGACTAATTAAAAATGGTATTAATTTAGACAGACATCTGATTAGGATGTGTACACTGTTACATTTTGCAAAAATATTTTTACAACTTGATTCCTTTTATATAGTTTAGAAAGGCCAACAACTTGTTTCAATCAGAAACTACTTTATTTAGTGTTTAAAAATTTGATTATTTTATTAAAATTTATACAAACTTGAAAGGTGATTTCTCAAGTAAAAAAATTAAAGAAACACACCCTTAGTCTTTTAACGAGAAAAAGAAGAGAGCACACACTTGGTCTCTGTTACTATGGACTCAACTCTATGACTACCCTAGTAAAATATGTAAATATTAATAATTTCTTAAATATCAATTTTAGAAAACAATATATGTAAACAATAATAGCTGAATATTAGATTACGTGCATTCAATTATTAAGACAAACCAGCAAACTAATCTAGGGTGTTTGTTAAAAAAATAAAACGACGATAGAAAATTAGTTAAAAAAATATAGTAGTTAGTTTATTAGCTAGAAAGGATCTCAAAACTTCTAATATGTACTTGTCTCCTAACCTTTGCTTTGTGCTTGCTCTTTGCTAGGTCATGCCCAAGAACTGTCATACCTGTGTACTCAGACATAAATCCAGTATCTAAGCTCAATTCTACAACCTGGGATAATAACTTTTTGTTAGAGAAGGGAAAAGAGAAACAGCTTAAAATCTAAGATACATAACAATGCAAAAACTTAAGGTAAATTACATTGATCTTTTCTAAGGTTATGTGATATTAGACTACACCCCTTGATTTATCATATTTACACTGGCCTCCATCAATGTTATGATTCTAAGGGAGGTTACTATCATGTTTTACAAAATATAAGAATATATTGAGTGTAGTATTATTTATTATACATTACGGGAGGTTATGTTATGGTTTTTAAATCAAAGGGTGTTGTGTGTAATATCATCAAATCTAAGAGATTTGCGCGATTATCCTACTTTAAAGTCAAGTACATTGTATTGGACTGAGTATAGAAAATAATAACATACCTTTTGTTCTAATTCTTTATTTTCCAATAGCCATGCTTTTGCAGTCAGATAATCTATTTGATCTCTTGCACATAACTAGAAACAATGAATTATAACAAAGGAAACGAAATCAAAAAGAGAAGATTTGTGAATCACAGAAGGACAAAAGAACAAAATGATGGATGAAGAGAAAAGGTCTGGATCCAAGTTTCACATATCTCATAACATTGTGATATAATACTACAAGACAAAGAAACTTGAAATGTAAATATAGGGAAGAGATCATTACCTTTTCTACAGGCAAGTCCTTAAATTTCCGTATCTTCACATCTAAATCAAAATTATTGAAATCGGCCAAGACACCTTTAACTTTAACCGTTTCTGGAAAACGTCCCTTGTAACTTCCAGATAAAACCAAGGGACCCGTTGATGAAAGATCCGGAGGATGGGAAGGGTACAACTATAAGGTGAACATCACAAATAAGCCCATGAATTAGGGAAAATCGAAAAAAACCGACATAAAAATATACTAAGTATACACAAAAAACCAGCCACCAAATTGCCAAAATTGACAATGTGCTCTTCTTTTCTTTTCTTTTTTATATAATATTTCTCTAAAGAAGAGTTAAATAGAAGAAAGCATGAAAAAAATTGAAAGTACTGCAATATGAGTCCCTAAGCCATTAACTAACTTCAACATTAAGATTGAAGGCTACATGAAAAAAATGAATTATTTTCTTCTTTTTTTTTTTTTTTTTTTTTTTTCTCAACAATAATAGATATGCATATAGGAAAACTAGGACTAAGGTAGAAAAACCGAAGCAAAAGTGTCAATCATGAGAGACAATTTTTGAACCTAATGCATATTGGTTACATTTCAAAGTGAGAATGGGAATAAGACAAACACAGTAAAATGTATACCTCAACCTTGTCCCAATTGTCGAATGTCTCCACTGTAATATTAGCAAGAATGAGAGAAGAAGCTTTGTCAAGCAACTCCTGCATTCGAAGCTGAACAGTATCTGAAATAAATAAATGCAGATCAATTAGAGTGTCACCAAATAAACATCTTAAACACGAGCATCTCTATAGAGCATAACAATAATACTATGCCAACTAGTTAGTGGCCAACAACAATATTAGTTACTATTCTTCTACATCAAGTAATTATGGTTAAAATCAGGGCAGCACCTCTTATGAGAAGATAATGCAGTTATTTCATGGTAGAGTCAACAATCCGGTGCTCCAAATAAATGCAAGTATTCATGGTAGACAATGCAACTACCCTAAAACAATCTAATTGCTTGTTACTATAGAACAAACCAAGTTCACTTTGCTTATAACATAGAGAAAGATAAAACAATGATAATGATATTTACTTTTTAAGTTAGGATTCAGAACTTGCCTACATCCAATGCGGCATCATGTTGGCCCCTTCCAATCGCAGCAAGCATCCGCAAGAAATATTGATTGCAGAATGGACCTAGGATTTAATGTAGTTTAGCATCTGACATGAAAAAGAGAGGGAGCAAAGAATTCCTATAATTGATGATAACTCAGAAGTAGTGGAACTAAAAGCAATATCTTGAAATATCAATTTCAAAAGGATGCATAACACTCAGTTTTCGGATACAACCTTGCAAATGAGAAAATAAAAGCCTTACCTATTCCGAAAGTGTAAATTCGAGGAGATATTGCCTCTTTTTTAACCATCCTTTTCTTTACCATATCACAAATTTGTCTCTCATCTTCGACTGTTCCATCTGTAACTAGGAAAACTATTGGAACTGAACTTCGACCACCAGATAACATTTCGATTGCCTGAAAGAGATGGCAAAAAAAGTACATACAACACAGCTCTACCCCGTGAAAGTGAATAGAGAAAGAACTACCATGATCACAGTGATGTCGTAGCTAGTCTTAGTGTACATTTACATGAAACAGAATTTAACAAAGGGGTTCTCTATTCATGGAGTTGAGTATACATTGATTTGTTTGTTCAACATGCAACACTTCTGGTGGTAACTACTTATCAATAATCTTTATGTTGAACGAGAAGATTAGGAGTGTAGAACTGGAACATCTATTTAAGATAATAAATAAGGCTAAGTAACAACACCACAAGAAAAAAAGGACTGAATATTAGTTACCGTTTTTAAGGGATTTGAAATATTTGTATCACCTCCTGCAACAAAGTTCATGTTAATCCACTCAGTGGCCTTTTCAATGTTATCCTTAGACGCCAATTCCAACGATGATGAAAATTGGTAGCTCTCTCCATTAAATGCTATAATACTAAATGAATCATCAGCATCAAGCTTAGAGAGAGCAGCTGATAGGGAACTCTTCATGTCCTCGATTAACTTTCCCCGCATGCTTCCACTTATGTCAATAACAAATACAATGTCCTTTCTGAATACCTAGACATTTAGCAGGACCAACCATGAGAGAGGACAAAAAATAAAATAAAATAAAATAATTACAAAATTCTACATACAATACATGCCTAAAAAGTTTACAGATACCACCCCGACCTTATAACTCTGAAGATTTCCTGGGGAAAGATACATGCAGAACACCTCTTTTTCACCAAAATCTCCAGAAGATGGAGATTCCAAAAGAACACCACCATTTATTTGACTTGAAGGGACCTGAAAAGGTACAACATGTTGATAAGTATAACTTTTCAATAGCTGAAGCTACACATAACAATGACATTAATAGTGGCCATGAGTCTTACAATATATGAAAACCGGAAATCACTTTTTGTGAACGAGAGAACATTGCTATCATAAGTGAAAACCTTGGTCCCTTCATCACTGTGCCTCTTTTCCTGTACATTCAGAGAATAGAAACACACACAGTTAGCAGGTTGTACATAACATGTTAGCTGTAGTAACACAAAAACAGAATAGGACATGTACCTTTAGAGGATGACTCATTTGATGAGGTTGAAACTCATTTCCAGTAACGGCATTCACTTTTACTTGCATTGCTTCTTTTTTGGACATTCTTTTCCCAGCAGGGTTGACGAAATCAGGAAAGGTAAATGGCACTAGCAAGGAGAACAGATCATTGCGGCATAGTATATTCTGAGACCATCTAAATTTAACCGATATAATGGAACCACCATCGATCTATTATGTGCAAAACATCAAACATAAAAAAAGATAACGGACAGTAGATGGAATAAGAGAAAAATAATAACCTGCATTGATACACATACCATATTATTACCTGCGGTATATCAAAGGTAAATATGTGAGGCTTGAGAAATCCTCCATCCCGAGCTTCCAACCAATTCTCCTTGCGAATGTCACCTTCGAGATCAACTAGTTGAGTAAAATAGTATTTCCTGTTATTGTTAACGCTAACCTCCGCACCTAGAATTGAACCCTGTTAGCCAAATAGTATCAGAACACAATATCTACATCACATTTTAAACATTATTGAAATGCATCAAGTTTTAGAGTGTGTACTATTACAAGTTGTAAAGACATTCATTAGCGGCTAATTCCACAATCATGTTTAACAAAATATTCAAAATATTGGTGGCCAACTGTTAACATGCTTTGAATTCAACTGCAGGTGCTAAAATTAAGAATTTGACTCTAAAGTAAGGATGCGCATGATTAGATTAATTTCACTTTAGCCCCTAAATTCATGTGCACCCATAAACTTTAAAAATGTGCAAATACACCCTACTTTTTCCAACAACCTAAAAGATAAGTCAAAACACTAACTATCTCATATCACTAGCTTTTTTCAACAATCTAAAACAATTGTCAAAATTCACTTTTCCTTGTTAAGTTTCATAAAAGGAAAATTGTTCCAATTTTTATTAATTAATGAGTTTTCCTCTGAAATTTCTCATTAGCAACCGCATTCTCAAAAATTGTGGCCTTGTGGGACTCCCCATGATCAAGAAAGTGTGACCGGTAGGGGACCACAGGAAGATTCAATCAATGATGAAATTTTCTGAACAATATCCATTCTCTTATTAAGAAAATGCATGAAAATAAGTTTTTTTTTTTTTATTTAATATCATGATCAACTAAGCATCGACATTTCATAGCTAAATATTTAACGGAACACAATCGTGTAATGTTTCACATTTCCGCCATTATTTTTCATAATGGCATTGAAATGGTAACACAAGAATAAGATCGATGACTAACCTGCGCACCCATGGGAACAGCGATGCGGCAGTCTGAGCTGCGGACGCTGGAGACGCAATGGAGGCGCCACGTGCCGGAGAGCGTAACGAGAGCGGTATCAAGGTAACATTCGGCAACGAGCTCAATGGCGTTCATCTGGATAGGGATAAGGGCCGGGGGGTCGCACCTGCCATGCACGTGAGGCTGGTAGCTTGGGATATCCGGGTTGTCCACAATTGCAGGGTCGTTGATCACAGCGTATACCATTGGTCCCGTCGGAAGGAACCCCGTCTCCGACTTCGTCATGGATGCCGGTGGCTTTGGCGGCGCCACCGCACGGTCGTTGCCGAAGTAAATGCGCTTGGCCAGGCGGAGGCCGTCCTCCACGGACCTCGAGAACTCCTCGGCCATAGCGGAAGCAAGAATGAATGAATGTGTGTTGGGTGGTGGCGGGAAGGAGGAGGAAGATGTTGAAGGTGAAGGTGAAGATGATGACGGAGAGGTGGTACGGTGGAGAGTCTAAGGGATGGTGGCGGGAGGGAGACGCAGGGTCCCTCTCTCTCTATATATTTGTGTGTCCCTCTTCCTAATTTTCCTTTCTTTGTTTTCTTTTTATTTTTTATATTTATATTTTATTTGATTTCGATCTTTTGATACTTTCTTGATTTTTGTGCCGTTAAAAAGGTGTCCCTATCAGAAATATCACTTAGGCTCAAGGGGGAGAGGTGGGGATGGGAGTAGATCCTCTGCTGAAAAAAAAAAAAAAAAAAAAAGGGTCCATCTAGTGTACAGATGCATTTTGGTACAGATTTACAGATTTTTGTTTTTATTTGGTTTAAAAGCGTATCACTAAAAATGTTGCTTAAAGAGAAAGTGTTACCCTTAATCGTTAACTTGGTTCTGATACCAATTTTTAACTCTTTTATGTTTATAATGTGTATAAATTTAAAGATATTGTCTATTATTACTAGTATTTATAATTCTGATTTCATTTTTATAGTTTTTCAATCTTGTTTTAGTTTATAATATTCTTTTTTGCATGGATTATTGTTTATAAAATCTTTTATTTGTTTGTCTTTTTCTTTAATATATTTTTTCAAATCTTCAAAAACTTCTTTTATTTCTACACTTTCTGTTGTTTCTAAATATTTTTTTAATTTTTCAACCTCATTCTCCATTTTTTCTTTTAACAGCTTTAATTCTTTTAAGTCATAATATGGTTTTCCAGGCATTTATAAATTTTTTAAGTTTAACTCCAACTTGTTTATATTTATTCTTATTTCTATCCTTTTTATTATAAGGTCATCAATTTCGATCTGAAGATTATTTAATTTCCTTTTATACTCCTTTATTTTACTTTTTAATTTTTTCGCTCTTTTTTTTTTATTTTATTTTCTGGTCTTTCAATCTTTGTATGCTTCATTATTTATTTTAGAATTTCTGCAAATTCTATCATTGTTTCATCACTTTTTTCTAGAGATTCTATTAATTTTTCTAACTCTTCAACTTCTCTTTTTAACTTGTCATAGATTATTTTTAGAGCTTTAAATGCTCTTTGATTTATTTCAGAGAACTGCAAATAATTCAAACGATTTTCTCTTTCAAAGAGCTCTTGTTTCTTATCTTGATAAGTTACATATATTTCTTCTTTATTTATTGTCATAATTTAGTATTTAGGGTTTCATTTAATTTTTCGACCTTTTTGTTAATTCTTTTATTTCAGAATCTTCTTCTTTAATCTTTAACTTAGATAAACTTAAAGGACTATTAATTTTAGATTCTCTTATTTGAAAATTTGATGAAACCAATTTTCCTGATGGTTCTTTAGTAATAGAACTGAGTTTTCAATAGCTTTATATTTTGATATTTCTGTTTTTACAATTTTCTGAAATAATTCATCGACATAAATTCTTTCTCTGTTTTTAAATATTATCCTATGATGGCTATTTGTTATTTTACATAAGGGGTTTTTATCTCCAGAGGGGAGATTGTAGATACTAACTCCAGAGGGGAGTTTAGAACTATTTTTCCCTAAGGGGATTCTTCCTCAGACTATAGAATCGCCTCGGCAGCTTCCTCCTTGCTCTCCTAGCATATGAGTACTCTTAGCCTCCTGCTTCCTATTGTCTGATGCATTTACAATTGCCTAAGCAGCCTATTTATAATAGTTGGGTTTGATGGACAATTCCCATCCTTACCCTTCTTATGATATCATTGCTTACGTCATTGTTTGTTCTCTTTCACCAGCTACATTGTTGGTGCTCTATGACCTAAGTGCTTACGTCACTATGCAATAATGTTGAGAGATGCTTCAGATGTGCTGTCCTCTTCTTTTATCATGTGACCGTCAGATGTATTGTCTTCTTCCTTCATCATGTGAGTTGATTCCGTTTCATTATTGCTTTCTTCAGATAACTCTGAGGCACATAACTGGCACTTGTGGTCTTCTCTATCTTTTATCAAATAGCAGAGATTCCTCTTTATCCCTTCAGGGAGCTTTTCTAAAAGTCCAGATAAGTTGTAGAATGCTGATTCAAATTCTACCAAGAGTCTCATCTCTCTTTCTTCAATTTCATTTCTTTTACTAGACACAAGCAGAGTATTTCTACTTTTATAATTAATCCTTGTGTGAGATTCCTTCGTTACTTTTTGAGTTCTTTCAAAGACCCTTGCTAATGTGCTGGCTAGCCTTCCTTCATGACTGTAAATTGTTAAATCTTGAATCTGATCAATTGGTTGAAAATTTCCTGGGAAGACGGACATGAATATTACTTGGTGTGCTGGAACCAAGCATTCTTCTTCTTCATCAAAAATAGGTTGACTGTTTGTAAATTTTAGGGATATATCCCTTGGATTTACATTGTCAATCATATTTTTAAATCTCTTTACTGCATCAA
>NC_029787.2:49495987-49498398 GCF_000816755.2 Arachis ipaensis | reverse complement strand
TGCCAATATCCTGATTTTGCATCAAGAGATGAAAACCAAGTTGCTCCTTTGATTTTTTCTAAAATAGAATCTTTTCTTGGAAGTTTATCACCAATAGTTGCTTCATTCATCTTTTTATAGTTAATAACCATTCTTCGTTTTTCCCTTTTAATTTCATTATTGTTTTCGACATAAAAGGTTGGAGCCGCATGAGGACTTTTACTTAATCTTATAATTCCTTTTTCCAAAAGATCTCTACATTCTAGTGAAAACTCTTCTCTATCTCTTGCGAAATAAGGAATTTTATTTGGAACATTTATCTCTTTTGTAGGATCTTTTAATTTAATACTTACTAATTCGTTATTTGTATTTTTAATATCTAAAGGGTTTTCAGCACAAATTTCATCCAAAAGTTCTTCTATCTTTATTTCAAGATTATTTTTTGGGATATTTATCTGAAAGTATAAATTTAAATAACATGTCTCTAATATAGAAAATATTTTAAATTTTAAGATCTTATCTATAGTAGTAGTCGGTATTTTTATACGTTTTGATTTTTGATTTATTGAAGAATCGTATGGAGCTTTTAAAACTATATATGTTAATTCTTGAATGAATGGATGATATAGCTTTAAAAAATTATTTCCTATGATAAAATCCATTCCAGAATCTAACATATATATAGATGGAATAATGAACCTATAATTTTGAAAAAATTTCAACCATCTCTGCTTTTTGGTCAATTTTATGTATTGATTTGTCAGCTATTCTAACTCTTAATGGTTTCTTTAATTTTTTCCAATCAAGTTTCATATTTGAACTAGCAAAGCATTGTGTTGCTCCAGAATCTATGAAAGCATTTATAAACTTTTCTGTTATTTTTATAGTAATAAATGTAGCATTATTACTCAGTCTCTGAGTCTGTTTCCGAGACATATTCAAAAATATAGTCTAAGTTATCATCAGATTCCTCTAAAGGTTCCATGAAACAAGACTTAGCAATTTCTATTTGTTTAGTAAGATCCTTTTTATCCTTCTTTTTCGGACATTCATTTGCATAATGTCCTTCTTCTTGGCAATAGTTATTTCTTTGTCTTTTATTTTTATTATTATTTTCCCTTCTAAAATATCTCTTTTTTCTCCAGTTTGGATAGTATTTTCTTTTTCTAAATTGATATTTTCTTTTTCTTTGAAAATTTTTATTAAAACCATATTTTTGAGGTATCTCTTCATTATCCTGACAGCAAATTCTAATTATATTTGCAAATCTTTTTTGAGTTACTTCTTGCATACAACGTTCTTTTATCCCTTATCTCTAAAACGTGCCTCTTATGGCTTGTATGTTCCACGCGCCTCCTTAACAGATTTTTCAATCAATCAACGCACAAATATATAATTTCCTTTTTCGAAAGGATTTCGTTTCCTTTTTCGAATTTCTTCTGCGTTTTCTTGACTTCTCTCTTCGATCTCTTTCGTACGTTTCTCTCGGCTTTTTTACCTATATGCGCATGTAAAATACATTTATTCCCAAAATACGCACGGTTTGAAACTCCTCCTCAAATACGCACTGCCAACTCATAAGGGATAAACACGAAATGGAAATAGGGGGCATATCAGGGATGGTGGCCGCGAAATGGCTCATGGCGTCTGACACAAACCATTCCAATTACGTCAGCCACGAAATAGAGCACTTCAGCTATGGCACACACAAAATAGCCCACTTCTTGTATGACGAGCACGAATTGTATATATAAGTAGTATACCCAAAATAAATGTATCATGTTGCATTGATTGTGTTACTTTTTTTAAACAAGTTGCACAACAAAGACACAAGTTCAGTGAATATTCAATTTGCTTTCTAATTATTCTTTCTTATAGACAGCCACATCCTAACTGAAATAAAATGATAATTTTTTCTAATTATAAAAAGTGCAAGATGGATCAGCCATTGATGATTTATTTTCATGATTAAGAGTTGAATTGTAATTTATTTTGTTTAAGATAAAAAATAGTTAAAAACTAAATTAAGCATTTACTTTTATTTGTTATTATTGTTAACAATGGATATAGTGTTTTTACCAAAGACAAAAATTAAATTATAAAATAACTCTAAGATTTTCACATATTAATAATATAAATTGTAATCATAACATCTTTTTTAAGCCATTTTTTAAAATTATTTTGTATAGAATAAAATATATTTTTTAATTATTTTGTATAAAATAAAATATTTTCTTTCATTTCTAAATTATTATTGACTATGTAGAGTATTTTATTTAAAATTTGAGTACATGCATATATTTACCTAAGTTATTATAACATTACAAATTTTTATAGTACTCCTAACATTTTTTAAGCCATTTTTTTTTAAATTATTTTGCATAGAATAAAATATTTTTTGTAGTATAATTTAAAAAAATTTATTAAAAAAA
>NC_029787.2:49493548-49495502 GCF_000816755.2 Arachis ipaensis | reverse complement strand
CTCCTTTGACTTATTTTTGTTTTTTGCCCTAAAATTAATATTAAAAATTATTAGATAATAATTTAGCTATTTGCCAAAAATTAAATTTATAATTTATAATCATATAAAAAAATTAATTATTACGATACATTATGCATTATTCACATACACATTTTGTGTTTGAAACACCTCTTTCTTGTTGAGAAAGGCTGTACTCTCTCTCTTCTCACCATTTTCATATATATCTATCTATCTCTATCACTCTTTTTCTTTCTCTATATATAAATAGGTAAAGAGAGTCACAGGTTCTTTTTGTGAGTGCGTTTTTCTTATTTCTGCTGTGACATTTGGGCCATTTCGTGTGTGGCATAGCTGAGGTGCTCCATTTCGTGGCTGATGCAATTGGAATGGTTTGTGTCAGACGCCAGGAGCCATTTCGCGGCCACCATCCCTGATATGCCTCCTATTTTCATTTCGTGTTTGCTCCTTACGAGTTGGCAGTGCGTATTTGAGGAGAAATTTCAAACCGTGCGTATTTTGGGAATAAATGTATTTTACATGCGCATATAGGTAAAAAAGTCTGTTTCTCTCTGCCTTCTCTTTTGCCGTTTACGTAAGTTTCTCTCCATGTTCTCTTTCTTCATTTTTTTCGTTTTTCATTGTTTTTGAAATCAAGCTCTGAAATCGTTTTGAGATAATGGATGATTCAACTTCAGATTGTCAGTTGAACCAGAGCGAAGTGAATTTTGAATTTGAATCCAATGAAGTTCCTGAGATGTGGTTTAATTCCAGTTAATAATTGAACTGAATTTAAATCCAGTTAGTAGTTTATAATTGTGTAGCTGAATAATGCGTGGACCTTACCTGTGAAATTTGTTGTTCATTGTTCCTTGTTTGAATTGAATCTGATGTACTAGTTTTGATGAATTTTCTGTATTTTATATTAGACGTTCGGGTGTAAATCAGGAATATTTGGGTGTATTTTAGGAAAGTTTGGGTGTATTTACAGTTTATAACTTTTCATCTCACTGAGGATGAATTGTCTTATTCTTTTAGTCGAATTGTTTTAGTTTCTGTTTAATGATGATTTTATAGTTTTATTTGCATTCTATAGTTTATGCATATTTTAATATGGTATATTTTGGGTATATTTTGCAGCCCCTCTGTAGTATTGATGAGCAGTTTGTTCTCCACATACAAGCATTTTTCTCATACAAGTCTTTATAAGTCTTCTCTTACTTTTATTGTTTTGAATCCAATCAAGTGGTTGAAGTGTGGTTTAATTCAGAAGAAAAATGTAGCATTAGAGGAAATATTTTTCTATATTTACAGCAAATTTGGATGTAACACGAAGATATTTGTGTGTATTTTTATTCTGATAAATTCTGCATAATTCAAAACTCTTCCTCTTCCTCCTCCTCCTCCTCATCTTCTACTGCCTTTTCTTTTTTTTCATCATCATCACCATCTTCTTCTTCTTTTTTTTTTATTCATCTTTTTTTTTGTTTTACCTTCTCAAGTTTCTTCTTATTTTATTCTCTTAACAAAAATAAACAAAAAAATTAAACAAAGAAGAAGAAGAAACACATAATGCTGCAAAATTACTTAGACGAAGATGAACTTACATTCATTTAACTAAAAGAAAGAAAAAAATAAGGAAAAGAAGAAGAAGAAAAAAATGCAGCATTAGAGAAAATATTTTTCTATACAAAAATGCTATTTACATACTAAAATCAGCCACCAATATATTTGTGTATAAATACATAATGATTAATAGTAAAAAAAAAAAAGATTTTTGTGTGTTGTTAAAAGTATTCCTTTTAGAAATATCACCTAATGATTAATAGTAAAAAAAAAAAAGATTTTTGTGTGTTGTTAAAAGTATTCCTTTTAGAAATATCACCTAAGTTTAAATAGGAGAAGTGGGAACGAGAAAATCCTCTCATAAAAGAAAATTAAAATAAATAAAACTGGC
>NC_029787.2:49489647-49492392 GCF_000816755.2 Arachis ipaensis | reverse complement strand
ACATATAATTTGATTAAATTGGTAACATTAAGTATCAAATTTTTACTATTTATTGTGATTAAACTAAATTGATGGTCACAAATTTATTAGAATTTAAAACCTCACCCATATACAGATAGGGGTGACAAGTGGAGAAGTCCGTCCCACTCTGCCAAAAGGTGGGCTATCCTGGCCCGTCCTGTCTAACGAGACGATCCTAAAATTTTACCCCATTCTACCTAATTGCAGGTTGGTAGGCTAAACCCGCTAAATCTGAATCACTTGCTTTTAGACTTGTTCTGGTTTATTGCATTGTGTACATTACATGTTCCAAATCTGCTATTGCTATTTGGCAGCATCCATGATCTTTAAAAAGAACTAACTCTGAGAAATCTATGAAAGAGTTCCAAATTGTTGCAGGCAGATACTTGAAATTTAATCAAAAGTAACTGCAGTGGTAACAATTTCTTTTTGGTTCTTTTTTCTAATAACTGTAGTGTAGATCGAATATAGTAAGGTAGACATCCTCTGCTCAGAACGTGAGAAGCAGCGAATAATTTTGATGGACCAAGAATCTCAAGAAGCAAGTATATTGCCATCATCACTAAGAAGTTCAAGAAAGAATGAAGCTATCCATAAATTAGGATATTGAATCTTGATGAGTCCACTAGTAGTTATTTGTCATCTAATGTATTTAGATTGTATTATTGTATGGAAATAATTGCTTCTTATTATAAAGAAAGCGTTTTGTACTCACTGGTGTATTTTTCTATTTATACCATCAATAAAAATTTGTATTTATTAAATTTATATTTATTTTGTATGAAAATAAGTTTATTTTGTAATTAGAAAAATAAAAAAAATTCTATTTTACTTTACTGACGAATTTATAGACGGATTTTCTATCTGTAATTAGAGTGTAAGATGATTTTCCAAAGTTCAAATTATAGACGGAAAATTTGTCGAAAAATTCGTCTGTAATTACAGACAGAAAATCCGTCGGAAAATCTGTCTATAATTACAGACAGAAAATTCGTCTGAAAATCCGTCTGTAATTACAGACGAAAAATCCGTCGAAAAGTTCGTCGCCTTTGGGAAATGGATAGAAAATTTACAGAGAAAAAATCTGTCGGTAACTAGTAAAAATCCGTCTGTAATTTTCCGACGGAAAAAAAATCCGTCGGTAAATAATTTCCGACAGGGCTTTTACAGAGGGACAAAATTCGTCGGTAATTTTGTCGGTAACCAAAAATCCGTCTGTAATAAAGACTAAATCCGTCTGTAAATCTGTCTGTATTAATCCATTTTTTAGTTGTGTTATAATTTCTAAAGGTATAAAAAAATTATAATTTTTATATTCACAAACATTAAAGTTTTTATAATTATAAATATTATCTCTATAGCAAAATAAACATAATCCAAAAAATAATTATAAATATTGCCTCCAACCTCCAAAGCACATAATCTAAAACATAATTATAAATATTGTCTCCAAAGCAAAATAAACATAATCTAAAACACTCAATTTTCATCTTCATTCTTCATTCAGTAGGGTTGGGAGAAGTTGAATTTTGGTCAAAAAACTTCTTTGAAGCTTTCGTTGATTTTGATTTCATACGGAGATAGAGGATTTTGTTTTAAAATTAACAGTTTTTAATTTAAGAATGCCCAAAAGTATAGTAAATAATTGCAAATATGTTAGTAATTATAATATTATTGAGATTATATTTCTTTGCTGTGAATATTTGGTTGTGATTTTGATTGATTTTGGTAATTAATTTGATTGATTGGTTTGGATTGAGACAACTTTGGGAATGATGGAAGTGAGGGAGTCGTGAGGGTGGTGAAGTTTATTTTTAAAAGGAGGTTCTGTCCGAATTTTTGCAAAAAATATACAAAAAAGTGATTTTATTTTAAAAACTTGTTCTACAAGCTTATTTTGAGAAATAACTCTATGTTAGAAAAAGATTTTGTTTACGTATTTACTCATATTGAAAAAAGGATTTTGTATTCAAAGTTTGAGTTATAAATTTATACTAAGAAGTGACTTGGGTTTGAAACCGTTGGAAAGAGTTTGAGAAAATATTGGTTTGATTCAATAGCAAAAGAACTGAAAGGGAGCTGAATTTTATTAAAATGAAAAGTGGCTTAACTTCAAAGAAAATGTTTTAATTAATGAAAAATTATTTGACATTTAAAAAGGTTGAGAATTGGTTTGGTTGGAACCATTAAAGGGCGGTAAAGTTCGAATTTTAGAGGAAATGCTGCAGAAATTTTTACAAAATTTCGAGGCTTTGTCTAAAGCACTATTTAAAAGAAAGCTAGATTTAGGGTTGGAACCATTAAAGGGCGGTAAAGTTCAAATTTTAGAGGAAATGCTGCAGAAATTTTTACAAAATTTCGAGGCTTTGTTTAAAGCACTATTTAAAAGAAAGCTGGATTTAGGGTTCATAATAGTTGATTTTTGAATTATCAAAAAAAGTACTATGTTTTAAGTTTAATCTATTGAGAAAAGTTTTTTTGTTTTAAGTTATAATTTGAGTTCGATTTATTAAGAAAAAGAGTTTTTATTAAACGTTACGAAGTTTGATTATTTGGTGATGCGGATGTATGTATAATTAAGCAGTGATGCGAAAGTACGTTTAATAATGTAGGTGATGTGGAGGTGTAGGTATGTAATTAGTGATGTGGAGGCTTAATAAAAAGAAAGGAAATGAGAACTAATGAAGGAAATAGATTCTTAAGAGGAAAAGAATGAGAAAGAAT
>NC_029787.2:49475546-49489566 GCF_000816755.2 Arachis ipaensis | reverse complement strand
CCCCCCTGCCCCGCCTAACGGCGGGCTGGCGGGCTAAGCCCGCCAAATATCCTCTTTTTTTTTTTTACTTTTAACTATTAAATAATATATATAAAGGCATAAAAAAATCTCTTTGATTTTTTACTTTTAACTATTATATTTTTTATATTCACAAACATTAAAGTCTTTATAATTATAAATATTATCTCTATAGCAAAATAAACATAATCCAAAAAATAATTATAAATATTGCCTCCAAAGCAAATTAAACATAATCTAAAACATAATTATAAATATTGTCTCCAAAGCAAAATAAACATAATCTAAAACACTCAATTTTCATCTTCATTCTCTTGTAAGTAGGGTTGGGAGAAGTTGAATTTTGGTCAAAAAACTTCTTTGAAGCTTTCGTTGATTTTGATTTCATACGGAGATAGAGGATTTTGTTTTAAAATTAACAGTTTTTAATTTAAGAATGCCCAAAAGTATAGTAAATAATTGCAAATATGTTAGTAATTATAATATTATTGAGATTATATTTCTTTGCTGTGAATATTTGGTTGTGATTTTGATTGATTTTGGTAATTAATTTGATTGATTGGTTTGGATTGAGACAACTTTGGGAATGATGGAAGTGAGGGAGTCGTGAGGGTGGTGAAGTTTATTTTTAAAAGGAGGTTCTGTCCGAATTTTTGCAAAAAATATACAAAAAAGTGATTTTATTTTAAAAACTTGTTCTACAAGCTTATTTTGAGAAATAACTCTATGTTAGAAAAAGATTTTGTTTACGTATTTACTCATATTGAAAAAAGGATTTTGTATTCAAAGTTTGAGTTATAAATTTATACTAAGAAGTGACTTGGGTTTGAAACCGTTGGAAAGAGTTTGAGAAAATATTGGTTTGATTCAATAGCAAAAGAACTGAAAGGGAGCTGAATTTTATTAAAATGAAAAGTGGCTTAACTTCAAAGAAAATGTTTTAATTAATGAAAAATTATTTGACATTTAAAAAGGTTGAGAATTGGTTTGGTTGGAACCATTAAAGGGCGGTAAAGTTCGAATTTTAGAGGAAATGCTGCAGAAATTTTTACAAAATTTCGAGGCTTTGTCTAAAGCACTATTTAAAAGAAAGCTAGATTTAGGGTTGGAACCATTAAAGGGCGGTAAAGTTCAAATTTTAGAGGAAATGCTGCAGAAATTTTTACAAAATTTCGAGGCTTTGTTTAAAGCACTATTTAAAAGAAAGCTGGATTTAGGGTTCATAATAGTTGATTTTTGAATTATCAAAAAAAGTACTATGTTTTAAGTTTAATCTATTGAGAAAAGTTTTTTTGTTTTAAGTTATAATTTGAGTTCGATTTATTAAGAAAAAGAGTTTTTATTAAACGTTACGAAGTTTGATTATTTGGTGATGCGGATGTATGTATAATTAAGCAGTGATGCGAAAGTACGTTTAATAATGTAGGTGATGTGGAGGTGTAGGTATGTAATTAGTGATGTGGAGGCTTAATAAAAAGAAAGGAAATGAGAACTAATGAAGGAAATAGATTCTTAAGAGGAAAAGAATGAGAAAGAATTAGTAAGATAGATATTTAAAAAGTGTATGTTAAATATATTTTGTGTCAAAGTGCTAATGCAGACAGGGACGGACCCAAGCACAAACAATGAGGGGGCACTTGCCCCCACAGTGTTTTTAATTTTTTTTTAAAAATATAGTTATATATAATATGCCTGCATTTCAAAATTTAAATGACCCCACTACAAATAAAATAAATTCAATTAGCTAAAATTTTAAATTTATTTTTTTATTTTTTATCATTTTGATTATTATTTAACCTAATCAAATTTAATTATTGTACCGTCACTTCTTTATTCTCTTAAACCCTATTCTTATTTTTATATTTTTAACCTTATTTTTCTATTTCTTGTCTAATGGTCATCTTCTCTTTATCAAAAAGTAAATTTTAAATTCTCCAATTTTTTTATATAGCTCTCCATGACTCTATGTATCTTTCAATTTCATTATTTCTCTTTTTGATATTTTTAATTGCAATTTTTAATTCAAATAATTATAGTTTAGGTATTAATCTAATACTTTATTTTTTTGTGACTTTATATATTTTATTTTATTCTCGATTTATTCATCCTTATTACTTATTTTTTATCTTTTGTTCTATTAGTTCTATTAATGTTGCATATAAAATTTTAAAATGAACTGATTAATTTACTAATTTAGAATATATTTTTTATTTTTAAAAATAATGATAAAAAATATTTTAATTATAATATATAATTAAACAGATACATAAAATTTTTTATCTAACATTATATCAAAATTAAATTAAAAATATATAACAAATTTAATTATTTTAAAAAAAATAAAAATTAATAATATTTAACAAAACTTATTTAATATATATATTTTTGCCCCACTCTTAAAATTTTCTGGTCCGTCACTAAATGCAGAAGTGCCCACCTAACTGATAGCCTAAGGTTGCTAATGCGGGAATGTCTGCCTAACTGATAGCCTACCGTTGTTAATGTGAAAATGCATGCCTAATTGATAGCCTGAGATTGCTAATGCGGGAATGTTCGCCTAACTGATAGCCCGTTTCTATCTTGATGCCAAAATATTCTAACTGACATGGGTTCGTCCATGATAATAATTATTCCTAACTGACACGGTAAGAAACCATATTCGGGGTTCGCTATGAGTAACGTCGGGTTGCGGGTAGACAACCAACGCGTGAGCTAATGGCTTGCATATATAGGAAAGGCATGCATCATTTTGTTTGCGCATTTGCATTTGATTGTGGTTGTTTATTTGTGATTGTGCTGTTGTCTTGGTGACTTGCTTGTATGCTTGATTGGACATTGTACTTGTGCTGTGGACTTAATAATATGGTGGGAGCTGATGTTTGTGGTTTGTATTTAGGTATATTATTTGCGATGCTAGCTTATTTAGATATTACGATAATTGAGAAATGTTGTTTAGAGATGAGGAATTGTTAATGTGACGGAGATTTTGTTTAAGTAATGTGATTTAAAGAAAGGGTTTTACACGGCTTTAGGTAAGACTTAAAAAGGATTTTAAGGGTTTAATAAAGAAAACTGTTTCAGGTTATGAGTTAACTATTTATATATTATTCTGTATATTTTTATGGCATTTGCTATCCCTACTGAAAATATGCGAGGACGATGTTCTCACCCCCTACAGATCTTCTGTTTCAGCAACAGGCCCGAAAATCCTTGGCGCGGAGTTGCGACTGAACATCAGAGCTTTATGTAGTTGGTTTAGCCTTAGATTTTCCCCTCGTCATTTATTATCTTTGATTTTTAGAGGGGTAGGACTTGTATTTGAGAATCTTGGAATAAGTCTATGTATATATTGCTATATGAGTATATATATTTTTGTGATTAAGAGTTTTAAAGTAAAGACTTTTCGTTTTCTTAATAAGAGTTTCGGTTCATATTTGCAAAGACTCAATATTAAATAAATGTAGTATATAAATAAAGGAATAGAGGTAAGTAGTGTTCAGATTTTTAGTACGATTATGAGGTACTAAAAGTTAGGGTGTTACAATATACAGGGACGACTTAAGGGGGGACAAGTAGTGGCCTTAGCCCCCCAATAAATTTTAAACTTATATATTATTATACAGATGTATTGTATAGAGTAAAATTTAATAGTGTAATAATAGTAAAAAGAATTAATATTCTTTATGTATTAGGATTCAAATTTCTCTATATAAATTTACATTATTTGTATTTTTTATTTGATTTAGAGTTTTTTTTACATTTCTTTTTTTAAAATTAATTTTAACATCTATAATTATATAAAAAATATCGTCCCTTTCACTCTTAGATTCCTGAATCCGTCATGTCCATATACCACACTATATAACTCTTTTTTGCTCACTTCTTTAATTGGCAGCGTAGTTATTATTATCTAAAGTTATCTTATTTCAAGATTTTACAATATTATTTGTTGAGGTCAATAATGCATTTTTCTATCTTTCTTACATCATTAATGAGAATGAGAGCTAGTAAATAGGAACACTGGTGAAGGAGCATGAAGAAGGTGATGAGAAATAATTTTAAAAATGTTTGCAGTGAATTTAGTAAGTTAGTGTCTAAATTTAGGGCAATTTACGCAAATAAAATGATTGAAGAAAATGTTTACGCAAATACAACATTGGCAATTTCCAGACGCAAATGCAACAAACGCAACTATATATAATCCGCTACACCCTGCAGCGGAACTCAGTTGAACGTAATCCGCTACAGGGTATCGCAGATTACGTTGAGAGTGGGTTACTCATAAACTGCTACACCGTATAGCGGTTTATGACCAATGGGCGTTTAGGCATAATCCGCTACACCCTGTAGCGGATTATGAGTAAAGTAGTGTGTGTATATATATCGCATGAGGCTGTAGCGGAAATCATTTGAGTTGTTTTGGAGAGAAAGTTAGAGAGAGAAAGTAGAGAGAAGGGAGAGAGTATTCAAGTGCTTGATTAGTTTCGAAGAATGGAGGATGAACGGCGGTTGTACCGGCTCGACGGCGTTGCTCACGTAGCCGGAACCATCGATGCAGAGGTAAGTGTCTGTATTTCCAAACACTATTTTAATAAATGTATATTTTATTCAATATTAAGGAATTAATTCATTAATTAGATAGATAGAGACTTAGTTTAGGTTTTGGTTTGAAAATGAAAATTTGAAATATAAACTTTGACATTTAACATTTAATAGTCAACCTAGAGAGGTAAATTAGTAATTTCAAAACCCAATTAGCTTAAGACTAGAAATACAAGCTATAGTTTGGTTGGTGATGTTATTGTTAGAAATTAAGCCGGTGTTCTTTATTTCTGAAAATGCAGCCAACCCGATGTGTGTATAGCGTCCGTAGGCAACAGAATATGCCGTTACATGATAGGATCATACCTTACTTAGAGAGGGCTGGGTTGTACCACCTGGCTAGGCTGAACGCGCATTGGTTCTAGTTGGATGAACCTTTGGTCAGCGCATTTATCGAGAGGTGGCGGCCGGAGACCCACACTTTCCATATGCCATTCGGAGAGTGTACTATCACGCTCCAGGACGTGGCATACCAGTTCGGGCTGCCCATGGATGGCCATGCTGTTTCCGGGTGCATGACAGACTTCCACATGTACATCGAGGGGGCCAGACCGGTGTGGGAGTGGTTCGAGGAGTTATTTGGTGAGCTTCTGCCACCGGATAAGAGAAAGTTATACACAGTCCACTTCACATGGTTTCATGAGCAGTTCAGGGTGTTACCAGCGGATGCTTCGGAGGAGACCGTGCGCATATATGCACGCGCGTATATTATGATGCTTCTGTCCACACAGCTGTTCATGGACAAGAGTGCTAATCGAGTCCACCTTCGCTGGTTGCCTTTTGTGGCGAGACTTGACGATATGGGCAGCTATAGCTGGGGCGCCGCTGCATTGGCGTGGCTGTACCGATGCATGTGTAGGGTGGCGAACAGAAACGTCACCAACTTGGTTCGGGATGGGGGGACGCCACCATCTGCATTCGGAGCTCGGGCACAGGAGGCTCCGCCGGGAGATCGGCGAGCGGCTAGGGTTAGGCGTCCGACTCGATGTGGCACAGGCTCGCACCTACTTGGTCCATTCGGAGGCGACCATGATGTTGACGGTGACCAGCACTAGCGTCCGATTATCTTATTTCTGACAGTTATCCATGTATGAATTAGGACATATTTATTTTCTGTTAGGGTTAACGACTTGTGACAGTTATATCTGTATTAGTTATGTAGTTATACCTGTATTATTTTTGTATGAGTTA
This sequence comes from Arachis ipaensis, assembly GCF_000816755.2. NCBI lineage: Eukaryota > Viridiplantae > Streptophyta > Magnoliopsida > Fabales > Fabaceae > Arachis > Arachis ipaensis. Next base: position 49,483,755 of record NC_029787.2, on the reverse strand, counting down.
CTGGGAATGACGATTATATTTTGTATCAATTCGTGCATTTTGCATCATGGGTCTTTACACCCTAAAATACACACACCACTTTACTCATAATCCGCTACAGGGTGTAGCGGATTATGCCTAAACGCCCATTGGTCATAAACCGCTACAAGGTGTAGCGGTTTATGAGTAACCCACTCTCAACGTAATCCGCGATACCCTGTAGTGGATTACGTTCAACTGAGTTCCGCTGCAGGGTGTAGCGAATATAGTTGCGTTTGTTGCATTTGCGTCTGAAAATTGCTAATGTTGTATTTGCGTAAACGTTTTGCTCATTCATTTTATTTGCGTAAATTGCCCCTAAATTTATGTATGAATGATGTTATTGTTTTTGTTTTTTTAATTGAAAAGGTTGAGTCTTAATTTTACACATTATTTGAATTAGTTGAAAATGAAAAAAAAGAAAATATTTGAAAGAAAAATAGATGAAAAAGTTAATTTTATGCTGTTTAAATGGAAAGAGAAAAGAGAATTAAAAAAAATTGTCTCGGACTTACTTAACTTTTTTCATCTTTAAACTGCGGAAAAATTTGAGAAAAAAAGAGAGAATCAATGCAAAATGACTTATGTACCCTTTAAATTATATATGATTTTTGTTTATGGTTTTATTATATAATTTTTGAAAAATAAAGTTAAATATATTAATAAAAATAATATATTAAAGTGTAAAAAGTTAAATTGATGTATAATTTATATATAATATAGAAAATGATATTAATACAATTTTACTCTATTTTTATTTTTTTCTTTTCAATTTTAAATTCTCTGTATTTTTTTCGTTCATTTTTTCTTCATCCAAACAACATACAAAAAGAACTATTTTTTTTATTTTCTTTTCTCTTATTTTTTTTTTTTATTTTCCATCATACATCCAAACACATTCTTAGTGTTTGTAATTTATATAAGGAGAATCTTGCTTAGTATGGCATCTCCTTAATTCTCATACAAGTTAATATATGAGGTTGGAATTTAGAAGGGATTAATTTATAATCAAAACTACTGAAATTGAAATTTTTTAAATTTACACATTGTTTGATTTAAGAGAAAAATAAAAAAATATAAGAAAAAATAAAATAAATAAAAAGGATATTTATTCATATTTGATTTATCAAATAATATAATAGAAAAAAAATTTTAAGTTTTGAATTTAACAATTTTCTCACCTCTATTGAAAAGAAAATATGAAAAAAAATTCAAAAACTTTGTTTTTCAAATTTACTCTCTATATCAACTCGTTTAACACACTTATAATTTTTTTTCATTTTGTTCATTTCAAATAAAAAATATTTTTTTTCATTTCTCTCCATTTGCTTTATCAACTCGTTTAACACACTTATAATTTTTTTTCATTTTGTTCATTTCAAATAAAAAATATTTTTTTCATTTCTCTCCATTTGCTTTACATTCAAATAATATAATAGAAAATAGGACAATTTACATAAATAAGTCAAATTAGTTTCAAATTTATGCAATTGTAACTTTCTGAAATAGGTTACATTTTTGTCCTATTTTAAATTTATGTAAATCGCTACAAGGTGTAGCGATTTACAATTTGTACATAATCCGCTATAGAGTAGTGTAGATTTCGTGCAATGCAAAAATCGTTACAGGGTGTTGCAGTTTTCAAAGGAATTGGGTCATGCATAAACCGTTATAAGGTCCAGCAGTTTATGAAAAAACAGGGGGTAGCGTAATTCACTGCACCTTGTAGTAGATTATGTATATGTGGATTCTCTATATATACCAGTAGAAGGCAATTGTGAAGAAGTAGAGTGTCATTTTCACAATGGATAGTAAGGAGAGTTTCCTAACTCTAGTGTATTGCTATGGAAAAATTCAAAAAGTAAAAGGCGCGGTGTTAAGTTTACTGATAGAGAACTATTGAGTGTCTTTTATTCGGTCATCGAATACCTTGTGAGAGCTAAAAATCAGTATATTACAAAAGTTTGGGGTGTGTGGGATCAAGTGGGTGAAGAAGTTGTTTTACAATATCCCTATTGCTATTGTGTCAACTGGTGTGAAGTATGATACATTTGTGATAGGGTCCGATAAAGATGTTCAGGTTTTGTTTCATTGTCAGCAAAGTTTTTCGGAAGTGAGTATACACGAGTTGTATGTGTAACGGCCTAACCTTCAGCACATCATGATCGAGAAAAAAACTTTGGGGCGAGAAAAAATATAGCACTTAAAACATCAAGGGCGAGAAAAAATAAACCCAGAAGTAACTAGTCAAACAAGTCTTCTATTTGTCGGTAGCTTTCCGATCAGTCGTCCTATTTGTACCTTTGAAAAGTTCTTTAAAAATATTTGGGTGAGAACAAACCACACGTTATCAGTAGAGAATGTGAATGCTGTGAGAATAAAGAAATAAAATGTAAACAATTACCTTATAACTTTAAAATAAATATCTTTATTAAATCTTTAGAATTCTTTAAGACTTACTTTAAAGACTTTAGGCAGTTTCTTCAAATTATGTTGCTTTAAGTAAATCCCATTCACTTCACTCAATTTTGAGGTACATTGATCAATTTTCAATTACAGAAACCAGTTCATAACCACCTCAATTTCATTAGCCATTCTTCAATTAAACAAATCGGATAGTTCACACATCAGTTCGCATTTACCTTAAACCTTGATATATTCAAGAACCAACAAACACAAGCAGACACACAATACAAACATACAAACAATTCACACATAAATCAATTAGCAAGGAATCCACAAATAACACAACACAGCAACATAGGAACACTAAAGCAATTCACACAAATGTATATGATGAATGCCTTTCCTATGCAGGCTATGATCTCATGCGTCGATTGTCTATCTACAACCCGATGTTACCCAGGACGAACCCCGAATATGGTTTCTCCACTGAATCAGTCAACACGGGTATCACATGGGTGTCCCCATGTCAGTCAGATATCGAAGCCATGCCACATGGGTTGATCCATGTCAGTCAGGCTAAAATCATAATCATATAATTGCTATAGCATATGTGCATTCAGTGAGAAACAGGGTACCATATGGGTGAACCCATATTAGTCAGATACCACTTGCCTTTAAAGTGGGCGTCCCCACATTAGCAATTAGAACAAAGGCCCAATCAAACAACCAATTCTCATATATAATTATCAGTTTTCAGACATTTGTTCATCATTCACAATTTCTCAATTATCTTTCTCAATCATCGGTTCTCATTCCTTTTTTTTTTGTCATACCTCCACATCACTAAATAATCAATCATACCTCTGCATCACCATATAATCATTCACATCTCCGCATCATCATATAATCATTCACATCTCTACATCACCATATAATTTTATACATTTCTCTGTATCACCAGAAAGATACACTTTCGGCCATTCATCAATCATAGCATCAAAACGTTTAGTTTATCAGTATTCAAACTCCTTTAACATTTAATCAAGATAAAATTCCTCTTTTTATTATTTAAAACCCTTTCTTATTCTTCTTAAGCATTCTTTCAAGCTATTTTCAAGCACTTTAACTTTAGTCGTAACGCTTTAAAAGAATACCCATTTTTTTCAATTTTGTAAAGAATCAATAACCATCATCAAACAGGCCTTAATATTCATTTCCAGTTATCGAATATCAAATCTATCATTAAGTATCTAAGACACAATTCACATAATTCATTTTAATTAAATCTTTATATTTTTATAAAATTTCGGACATATCTTCCCTTAAAAATGGACTAAACCACCCTTATAGATTCTCTCTTTCTCCACAATTTACCAACCTTTCATCAGCAGTTACCATAACAACATATTCCCAATAATCAGTTTATCATAATTTAGTTTAACAACTAACACTTTACTATCAATTACAAATTAGAATTTTCAACAATTTTAAAGCAATAAAAAAATCAATTACTGCTAGTTAATTTTATAGATAGATTCAGCTGCAAATATCCAACCTGAAAATGTTGAAGATATTTGGAACTTGAGAGGAGTATTAAACATTTCATGGCATAAGGTGAAAGTTCAAGCCAGTCACTCAAACTTATAAATTAAAATAAAAAAAATCTTGTCACTATGAAGCCATGTTTGTTTTTTGGCCTTCCTTCTCTCCCCACTACAATAATGTTTGAAGCTTCTTACTTCATAGCCAAAACTGAACACATTTTAGTCATAATTGGATAAAGGTCTTTATCTTTAAAGAGAACGAGTAATAACTAAATGCTTACATTTCTCTAGGATTGTCAAAATCTTGATTTTTTTGGGTAATTATACTGTGTTTGGTTCTGCCTGAGGATATCTCAAATTTGATACTTGTTTTTTTTTTTTTGTTAGAATTTGATACTTGAAAAATAGATGAGAAATAAAAAAATATAAGAAAAAAAATAAGGAAGAATCGGCTAACTGCTTGCATCAGCCATTTTCATTCCCTTGTTAATTAATAAACCAAAACAATGTTTATTATCTTCTCATTCTTAGCCATTTTTCTACAATATGACTATCCGATTCATTGCAAGTTTAGTTTTTAAATAAATAGTTCTTATCTGTGCCAATTTTTCCAATTTTTGATAACAAGTTAGATGCTTAGAAAAGAACAAAAAGTAGACTTTTTTCATGATGGCTTCTTTATTGCTTACAATATTTGTATGATTTATTTCAGTCTATACAGAAGAGATGGAATGAGACTTATGTTAGCTATTACAAGAAGGTTATAGCGTCAAGTAATTCTACTGCTATTCCACTACCACCGCCACTGCCGCCACATTCAATCTCTTCGGATGAGGACTATAATGATGATGGGGATGAATATGACACTGGGGACTATAACTGATAAATTTAGTATGGTTGAGTAATACACTGAGTTTATGTTTTGAATTATAGTTGATGTATCAACACATTTTATTGATGTATGGTTGTTACTTATTATTATAGTTGATGTATTAATATGTATCAATACACTTTGTTTATGTTTTGAATTATATTGACTTGCTTGTTTATAGTACTTTTCTTTTAGTTTGATAATACGATGAACTTGTTTAAATTTATATTTATCTTTTATGAAATCAGGTTTATTTTGCAATGAAAAAATCCAAAAAAAAATGTTGTTTTACGTAACACCCTAATGCTTTTAAACTGGGTTAAGCTTTATTTGGATTATATTTGGTATCTGATATTCAAAAACTTTGCGATATTTTTAAAACAATATGAAATCTTTATATAAAATCATTTATGTGTAAAAACATTGAATAACTAGTTTTTATTAGAATGATTACTAGTTGAAAAATATAAGTGGATCTGGAGGTACTAACATGAAAAACGAGCATACTAAGCTATGAAGGCACAAACAATGACAAGCTTTACTCATACCAAATAATCATAAAAAATAAACATCATAATCACAATTGAAATCACTTAATAAAGATAAAACAATACACATAGAAAATCCTAATTCTCTTAATTTGTATAACTATGACTAAAACCATCACCTATTCTTCCTCCTTAATATTAATTCGGGTAAGCGCTTAACGTTTCGTATCTACGTCCTTGATATCTTGCTCCTAATAGTGCACTTGTCTTTTCACCTCAATCAAGTAGTGTATTACTTTGTACTGCGTCGTTCTTGATGATGGTATGTAACGACCCAATTTTCAGTATGCCTAGGACATACCAGAAACTGAGTGCTACCAATTTGTCATCCTAATTATTATTTATTATTTATTATAGGAGCCTGATTCATTGTTAGAAGCGTAGTTAGTTAGCGAGGTACTTTTTTTTTAAAATTTTTGGATTAATAAACAGAATCACTTATAATCAATTCATAAATAATAACAGATAAAACAGTTATAAACAACCACACATAAATGCATCACAAGTAATTGACAACATTCGGTGATTCAGCCTTTATTAGAATATAGACTGTTAGTTAGAACACCCCTAGATATAGCTAAATAATATCTATATACATATATATACATACAACATCCCAGGTCCTGACTTATTCAAGAGGTCCCTAAGCTGGCACCTAGGCTAGCCTAGACTTTATACTCACCTAGTCCCTCTAAAATACTAAAGCGAGGGAAAGTACGTTCTAGGTCTTCAAAACTCAAATTAGGTGGAACATCACCAAAAGGTAGAACATCATCTGCTACTCCTCTGCACAATCAGACATTTTCATAGGACGTCTCTCTGGTACCTCATCAAGTAGCCACACAACAGGAGTCTCATACACATGATTTAAGTTAAAGTTCGCATACAAACGGGGTGCAGACATTGGCTGGTCTCACAGTATATACATATAAACAGGGAACGAGATTCACCCTAGACTCAGAAGACTACCTAGAGCGGAATCCTTTTTACAAACGGTCGTCAGCGAACTACATAAAGGAACTCTTGCTTCCATCTGAAGGGGGAAGGGAGAGAGAAGGGGTAAGAACTGGGGAGTTCTTAGTAGGGTCGGGGTTATTAGTTAAGTTCATTAATTATATGTTGTTTTGCAAACGAATGGCAAAATACAGAAAGCAGTAAATAGAAGATGAAGATAAATAGAGGAAATAGAGAAATAGAAAACAGAACACAAACAAAAGGATACAAGAAAATACAAAATAGACACAGAGAATAGAATACAAACAAGGAAAGCATACATTCATACCACAATCATAACAAAGGAAATGCACAACCAAGTATGATGCATGTCTAGCCCTAGCGCAGGTAATGAGCTCATTTGTCAGTTACATACCTGCTCCCGACGTTACCCGGAGTCCTTTGACCAGGTAAGGCTTCCTTGTTGGCAATGCCCCTCACAAGAGTCCTTTGACTTGTGAGGCAAACCACTGCAAGAGTCCTTTGACTTGCAGGGCGGCACTAGCAACCCACTGCAAGAGTCATTTGACTTGCATGGCGGAGCTAGTTAACTTATATCTGCCCAACACACTCTCTGTAAGAGTCCTTTGACTTATAGGAGTATATGCTAGTCGTGTGTTCTCGATACCTCTGTAAGAGTCCTCTGACTTACAGAATAGCATTATAGCTAAGTATCCCAAGAAAGCACTCTCAGTGGTCGTACCACCATCTATCTGACTGCCTTCACGCAGCAGATCATCACATAATCATTCTCATTATCATCATTCATTATCATTCTCATTATTCATCATCACTTTCACATTCTTATGCACTACCTCTTTCTTTCTCTGTTCAATCATGCTATACAAACTTTACAGCTTTTACTTTTACAACATCGTAACTCAAACCATTTCTCTTTATCACATTACTCTTTTCTCATTGTCGTTTTACTCTACTCTGATTACTCTTTTCTCTGTATCTCTTTACTTTTCTCTGGTTACCCTGTTCTCTGTGTTTCTTTACTCTGCTTTGATTTCTCTTCATAACATATGTATTTAAAGCTTATGTAAATTTCGATATGAATAGTTAGCCTGTCCAAAGTATAGGTTCATTAAGTCTATACTAAAACAGTTTAACTTTTCATATAATACCTAACCCTAGTCGCAACTCAAGGACTAACTATGTTGCCCTAGTTCGTTCACTAATCTCTGTCTGTTTTTCTGTCATTAAAAATTTACAGACTTTTTCTTTGATGTTTATCTTTTCTTTAACTTTTTATCTTTCATTTATCTTTGCCTCACTAACATGTTATTACCACTCCCTAAGTGTTTTATGAAGGTAATTATGAGATTCTGCGCTTAAAGTTGTCTTTCTAAAACTTTTACAGAAAACTGCCTTTTCCTCATTATTTTATTATTTTTATTAAAATATTATTTTTAATTAAATATTATTATTTAATATTTTATTATTATTTATTATTTTATCATTAAGATTTTCAGGTGGTCCTTAAGCACTTTTTCCTCCCAAATCACATCAAGAACAACTTTGAATCCAAAAACCCTCAACTAACCAAATCTCCCTCAACATGTTAGGAGGTGATTTCTAACCTTAGACTTGCTGTAAAGTCACATTTCTTGGCCCTCAAGTCAAGTTAAACATGATTCCTAAAGAAGAACATCAAGAAAACACATGTTTAAGCATGTTTCCTTGAAAACCGAATTGAAAGGGGAAAGGAACAGCTATCTCACCTTATTTCCAGCCTTGATAAGTTACATGGTTATGTAGAGGAAGAAGAGAGGATCATTTTGGTGAAATCGGAGTTTTGATTTGAGTTTTGGTTCAGAAGAAAT
>NC_029787.2:49471637-49474667 GCF_000816755.2 Arachis ipaensis | reverse complement strand
GTGTAAGGTGAGTTGTGATTGGTTGGCTTGGAGGTGGGTTAAAATAATATTAAAATATCTCAGGTGTATAACTACTAAAACTAGGTGTATCGGAACACTTGTAAAAATATCTCTAAAAATTATTTTCTGAGCTACTAGCATAAATGACACTAGTAACATATTTATTATGAGAATAAAACATGTATAATGAGGCCTTAGCATTACTAAAGTCATCAGAGAGTGCTGGTGCTAAGTTGCACCAGTAAACTGTGAACCCGGTTAAACCGATTTCCTGTTTTTAACTAAAATAGACCAGGTAACCTTATAATATCATTCAAGCATCTTCTAATACTAATATAATGATAATATTATACTATTATTCTCTTCTCTCATGAGTCGAGTCTGGTTCGTCAAACTGAGACTATTTACGAAAACTACAATCAGAACTCCTAACCGATACGGTTAAAAAACTAGGTTCTTCGCGATTGCGTTGTCGGGCCTGTCTCAACTAAGGTCCTGAGTTAAAGATAATATAATGACAATGAGGATTGAGATGCTTGATGATACAGAAGAGGTATTCCCTTTACTTATCTTTCGGAGAAATCTGTGTCTTTAGAAATGATCTCGCGTACTCGAAAATTAGGGTTGTTACATAGTACGGAGAGAGGGTTGAGAAATAAAAGTTTCTCAGTAGTTTATCTATATGGTATCATCGTATGCATCCCCAGCCACTCTGAGTTTTAAAATAAAAACAGTGATAATGCAATGTTGTTCAATTACTATTTCCAAAAGTATTTGTTAGTCGGAGTGGTGTAACTTTTAGATGCTTCTCATTTACTTATGTTATGACATGTGTGATGTATACAAAATGCCTATAGCGTTAAAACATATAGAATGAAAACTCATAAACCTTAATATGATGTTCTCACAGGCCATAAAGTAAGGCAAAATAAATAATAAATAAGAGAAGAATAGTAACATTGGCAGAGATAAGTCAAACAAAATAGATCTGAACATAATAAAGATCTTAAACAATATCGTACATCAAACAAAAAGGAACTTTGGATAAAAGGAAGATCTTTGAATGAAATAATAAACATAATAAATCAAAAAAGGATAACAAAAGAACAATCATGATCACACTTTTCATTGTACTTTTTATTATCTTTTCTCGTAGCTTTTATGAAAGGTATTGAGCTCAAACCGGTATAAAAGGTGGGAGTTCCCTTCCCTTACCAAAGGTTCTTATCCCAAACGTTTTGGCAATCACCTTCCCTTACTGAATGATCATATCGATATCTTGTCTTTGGGGGTCATCACCTTCCCTTACCGAAAGATCATTCCCTCAGTTCAATTTAAAATCAAGGTTATTTACACATACACAAGAAGGAAGTTATGGCAACAAAGATGTATTATTATAAAATTGATGGGGGTCCCCTTCCCTTACCGAAGGTTCCTAAAATTTTGTCGATCACCTTCCCTTACCGAAAGATAATCTCGATTATCTTATCTTTGGAGGTCACCTTCCCTTACCGAAGGATCATTCTCTCAGTTTTTTAATGCACATAAGATTGTTATTATAATGCATAATGCATACGAAGAAAAGAGACATTATATCATGACAGACAATCCTAACATCTATATTAAAAAACATTTAAGATATGATATATAAAAATTAGCATAAAACCCCTACCTTGAGTGAAGTTCTTATATGTATTCTGATGCAAATAGATGCGATTTGTTAGCGAAGAGAAACTTTTTCCATGACTAGACTTTGTGTATATTTTGATGTAGGTATGAATCCTTGACTGGATAGAAAGAATTTCCATTTTCCGTAGTTCGCATAATTCGAAAGGATATCTTCTTGAACAATATATGATGGACCTTCAGAATACTTTGGCTAGAATATTTTGTTTAGAAAAAAAGAGAATATAATGGGAAAGACTCAAATAGCTCTTAGGTATGTACAGATTGTGTTAGGAGAATCTAATTCGCGTTTATGTGAAATCTCCAATCTAAATTGTCACTTTTCAAGACCTATAACATTTTCTACGTTTGAAATTTGGAAATAGCTATTAGACACAAATTTATAGATAATTGAGTTGGCTTTAAAACGAATCTTAATTGATGTCAATCGAATAACTACAGCTTGAGATATTTCCCGAAATACTGATAATATATCAGGGTGGCTAATAAGAGCGCATTTTTCTACAACGGACTTGTAACAGATTTATCTACCTAATTTAATTTGAATTTAATTTTGTACTGAACAAAGGAATAAAACTAATTTTCTTATATTTTTATGTAACTAAATATCTTTCAAATCCAATAATATAGAATTAATTATGACTATATCTTAAAAGGTTGTTTATTGTCGGTTAGAGATTTACTACCACTAATGCTTTCATATATTTGAATTTTAAACTAGATATGTTAGTTTTTCAAATGCGTTATTTCTTAATTTTTTATTTTGAATTTAAATCTTAAATCATTACCATTTCAATTAATTAATTAGTTATTGAATAATGAGTTGATTCAAAAAGTTGGGATGTTACATCCTCACTCCCTTAAAAAAAGAATTTTGTCCTCAAAATTCGTGTCTTCTAAGAACATATTAATCAACCTCATCTTAATCTAATAGGTTTTATCTACTTTTCTCTTCTATAGGGATATATGATAGTCCTAACATAGGTAAGTTCAATTAATCCATACATTCAAGCAAAATAAGTAAAGCTACAAAACAGTTCTATTCTCATCATGAGCTAACTAAGTGCACTAAATGTGAATTAAACATTCAAGTCTAATATAATTATATAAGATAGATTCACATGATAGATAATATCATCCCTTATTTTTTTGTCTTGAGTTATTAGTTTTCGTGCATTAGATATAAATCACACAATATAAAAGTAATTCAAACAAGTAGTAAAACATAACAAGACGCTTAAAAATATCTTAATTTTTGTCAAATAAAATTCTACAATCATTTAAATAATTTAAAGAGAACGAATTTATAAAAATAAATTTAAATAAATATTTTTATAATAATTT
>NC_029787.2:49465251-49471488 GCF_000816755.2 Arachis ipaensis | reverse complement strand
TATTAATATCATGAAATATCAATTGACCTTAAAACTTATAATTTCATCTCAATTTTTTTTTTAAATCTATCAAAATATGATACATAGGCAAATTTGATCTAATAATAGAATAACATAGAACTAATGATATTAAATAGAGTTAATAATTAATAATATTTTTTTTTAAAATAGATCAACAATGATATTAAATTTATTATTAATCAAGAGACAGTGTTAGTAGAAATTATTAGATGAAGGTAATAAGAAAAATTCAAAAAAAAATTATAATTTAAAAAAGAAGCTAATATGACGATAATATCCTAAATGTGATATCATTCTCCATTCATAAAAAGAATGTATGCATTTAACTTTTATATTGATAAAATAGATGGCTTTGGTGTTATTTCTTAGTTAGGTTATTTGATTTGAAAATTTACTGCTCTGTTTTAAAATCCTCTTATTTTAATTAAAAGCTTTTAGACAATCTTGCCTCCAAAAATCATAAATCTCTCTAAAGATCTTGGATAATTCTAAATTTTGGTGACAACAAACTAGATTTATTAAGTTTTCACCGAAATCTTACCTCATTTAAAAAAGTGGTACATAGATCGAGAGAATTGGCTTTACAGCCTAATCTCTAACAAGCAATAAAGATCATCAATCATTGAGAAATATTCAAACACATCAAACTTAAATGCACAAATCATACAAATCAAATGAGCAAAGGCATAATTAGTCACATATCACTAAATCAATCATATGCAATCACTTTAAGAGCAATTAGACAAGTTTTTAAGTATAGTTAATATATAACAAATTGATTATGACAAACATGTTGATTTGGGTTAATAACCCAAGTGAGTTTGATTATGTTGGTTTAGTGTGTAGGCCTAAATTGTTTTGTTGTAGCCCAATCCTATGAAACAAAATGATCCTGCTAAATGAAAATGGAATCAAACCAACCCTAAAGCAAATCAATCCAAAGAGGAAACAACCTAAGCTTCTGCCTAAGTTCACTTCGGATGTTGGTCAGACAAGAGTGGAGAGTTCTTTTTTTTTTTCATTCAAACACCAAAGAGGAAGAAAAGAAAAGCTAATCAAAGAAGCTAATGTCAAATCAAGCTAAGCAAAACATGATAAGCAGAGTTTGGAGAAGGTAAAGGTAATTAGTTTTCTTTAACATGCAAGTCAATTACTTCACATTTGTTTTTCTTCCCTCTGATCAAAGGGGTAGTAATAGTAACATAAATGACATAGATAAAAAAATCATGTAACATCACATGTTTAAGAGAATTTCATGATAACAGGACATATTAAATAATCACATAGAGTTCATAGAAATGCATGTACTCTTGGTTTAAATGGTTTTCAAGGTAGTAGTAATAATTATAAAAATAAAATTTATAAAAAAGAAAGCAACAGGATATGCATGTACTCTCGATTACAAAGATATAACGATGATGGATTTTACATATGGAAGAACTTGGATGATTAACATAAATGTAGGCGTATAAAAGAAGGAAAGAAGGAATAATGCATAAAACAATAATCTTGATAACAGACAAGGGTATCATACAACAACAACATGAAAATAAACATAACGCATGCCAAACATATAAAGTGACAAAAACATAATTTCCTAACTCCTCCTTTTTTTTAAGAACGTCTCAAGTGTATTTGGCTATATTTTTAACTATGAGTAGAGTGTTCCTAGATGATTTATATTTTGACATTAACACATGCACATTTTGATCAAAACAATTACGGTGATAAGATTTCTAATCTAGTTTCATCACATAGAAAAGATTTCTTTATATGACACTAATTGTAACAAAATGATACTAAATTAATCTTGCAAGCATAGAATGCGGCCCTATGAAATCAAATTGCTCTGATACCAAAATGTAACACCCTAATACTTTTAAACTGGGTTAAGCTTTATTTGGATTATATTTGGTAGCTGATATTCAAAAATCTTGAGAAAATTTTTAAAACAATATGAAATATTTATATAAAATAATTTATGTGTAAAAACATTGAATAACTAATTTTTCTTAGAATGGTTACTAGTTGAAAAATATAAGTGGATTTGGAGGTACTAATATGAAAAATGGGCGTACTAAACTATGAAGGCACAAACAATGACAAGCTTTACTCATACTAAATAATCATAAAAAAGAAACATCATAATCACAATTGCAATCACTTAATAAAGATAAAACAATACACATTGAAAATCCTAATTCTCTTAATTTGTATAACTATGACTAAAACCATCGCCTATTCTTCCTCCTTAATATTAATTCGGGGAAGCACTTAACGTTTCGTATCTACGTCCTTGATATCTTGCTCCTAATAGTGCACTTGTCTTTTCACCTCAATCAAGCAATGTATTACTTTGTACCAAGGTTCTTAAAACTGATTCGGAGCGTCCAGTCGAACCGGTTGAACCGTGAACCGCACAAGAAAATGATTTGATTAAACAGTAAAACCACAGAATTTGAAAACCAGAATTGAATCAGTGAACCGGCCAGTAACCGATTTGTCGAACCAAACCGTGACCCGGCCAGTTTTTTGGCTGGACAGCAAAACGTTGCCGTTTTAGCCTCTAGAGCCCTAAATCCCTAATTCGATCCTGATTCCTGAGTGAATCCCCCTTCTCTTCGAGCAGAAGTGAGAACTGAGAACTGAGAACGCCTCTCTGACTCTCACTCGACTTCTCAATGAGCTCGTCATCCGGTCGTCCCTCACCTCCGTCCAGCCACCGCGTCGTTCCGCCGTCGCCGTTCATTTGAACAGCCACCTAATCGCGCAGCAGCCTCTCTCCTTCGCCAAGCCACCCCCGTCGTGCAACAGCCATCGTTCCTTCGAAGGTGCTCTACCACTGCTTGGTCACTCGGCGTCGCTGTCTCCTACTCTCCCTATTGCATGTTCTATTGAAGGCGCCTTCGAGCTTCCAGAGTTCCAGGTAATTTTTTAATTTCTTTTTTTAGTTTAGCATGTCTCTGTCTCCCTGATGAGTTTGATTGAGTAGTTGTTTGATTTTGTGATGCTCTGTGAACTGAAGTCACTGAAGTGTAACATGATGAACTCTGAAACTGTGAACTCTGTCTTCCTATTTTATTTTTCTTTGAACTGTGTAGGGTGAAATTGTGAACTGATTCAACTGATCCTGCTAAACTGAACTATGAACTTTGGTTAATAATTGTTGTTTACTGATTACTGAACTGATTTTGCTTTGTTTACTGAACTGAATTTTGTTGTTTGTTGAATAATTGTGAATAATTTTTAATATTTTTTTATGTTGTTTGTTGTGAACTTGAGAGTTGAGATTATTGGGTTGGATTGCTAGTAATGTTTAGGTATGGATGAAAGTATCAACCAAGAACTACCTAGGAATGATAATGCTGAAAATAATTATGCTTCGAATGAACCTTCTCTTCCTCCCGCATCTAACGAAAGCCAGTCACAAACTTCTAATGTTCGGGGGAAAACTGATCCTGCTTGGAGATAAGTTGCTTTACAAAATATAAATGGAAAACCGCATTACCAATGCTTATTTTGTCTGAGTACTTTTGGGGGCGGTGGAATTAATAGAATGAAAAAGCATTTGGCGAAGATAGGTGGAGACATTAAGAAGTGTTCTAAGGTCCCATATGATGTAGAAAAACAAATGGAAGGTTTATTAAAAGAGATTCAGAAAAGTAAAACTAGTAAAAGGAAAGTAAGTTTCAATGAAGAGGGTACTAATGAGATTGAGGATGCAATTGATGAAGCAATAGCGCAAGAAGAATAACAAACTCCGATTCAGTTACCAACTAAGGAGGTGATTGGAGGCGATCCAAAAAAGAAAGCAAAAACCATTATTCCTCCTATGTTTGCACCAAGAATAACTCCGGGAAGTCAACCAAGTTTGAGAAGTGTGTTTCAAAACAAAGTGGCGCTTCATGTAGTTGATAAGCGAGTGGCTAGATGGCTTTTGGATTGTAGGATTCCTTTCAATGCGGTTATGTCACCCTTTTTTCAAGATATGTTGGATGGTGTTGCTGGCATTGGGCCTGGTTATAAAGGTCCTTCTTATGATAAGTTGAGGGTTAACTTATTAGCCGATCTCAAAAGGGAGTGTCAAATGGTTGTTGATACCTATATGTCTGCTTGGAAAGAAGCTGGATATACTCTCATGGCTGATGGTTGGACAGATCAAAGGCAAAGAACGTTGATTAATTTTTTTGGTTTATTGTTCGAAAGGGTTGTGCTTTGTGAAATCTGTAGATGCTTCAAATGTGGTAAAAAAAATGCTTCAAGCTTGTGTGACTTATTTTCAGAGGTGATTGAATGGATTGGACCTGATAATATTGTTCATGTAGTGACAGATAATGCCGCGAATTATGTTGCTGCTGGTAAGCTTATTAATAAGAAATTTGAAAATATTCACTAGTCACCTTGTGCTGCTCATTGCTTGAATCTTATTCTAAAAGATATAAGCAGCATGCCACATATTTCTAACCTTGCAACACGTGCTTCGAAGATTACCGTGTTTGTGTATAATCATACGGTGTTCTTGTCCTGGCTAAGACAAAGAACTGATTGGAGGGAGATTGTTCATCCAGGTGCAACTCATTTTGCCACTGTCTTCATCACATTGATGAGTATCTTTGAGCGCAAATCAGATTTACAATCATTGGTTATTGATACACACTTTACCGGACACAAATTAGGAAGGAGTGCTAATGGTAGAGCTATGAGTGTACCTAGACAATAAATTTTGGAATGATTGTTTTACTGCATGCCAAATTGTGAATCTGTTGATTAAATTGCTGAGGTTGGTAGATGCCAATGATAAACCATCATTGGGAATTGTTTATGAAGGTATGCTGAGGTCAGAAAATGGAATCAAAGAAATGTTCAAGCATAGTAAGACTGCACACCAACCTTACACAGAGATTATCAACTCAAGATGGGACAAATATTTGAAAAAAAATCTTCATGCAGCAGCTTATTTCTTGAATCCTGCTTGCTTTTTTCTGAAAATTATAGAGAAGCACCTGAGGTCATGAGAGGTTTACTTGATCTTGTTACATTGCATTGCAAGGTTAATAATTTAGATTCAGTTGAGGCAATGAAAGAAATACACTTATATAGAGATCGAAAGGAAAGCTTTGATAGGCCTGAAGCTGTTCGAGCTGCAAAAAAACTTCAACCTGGTAATAATATTAGTTTGATAATAAGCTTTAGTTATTTACTTATTTTATGTTTTCGTTTCCTTAATTTGATAACTAATACTTGAGATATGGGATTGTAACTTGTCGATGAATGGTGGAGGTTGTTTGGTGGTTCTGCTCCATGTTTACAAAACATGGCAGTTCGCATTCTTAGCTAAGCATCTGCTTCTTCAGGGTGTGAAAGGAATTGGAGTCTTTTTTATCAAATTCATACAAAAAGAAGGAATAGATTAGAGCATGATAGGCTAAGTGATATTGTGTATGTTACCTATAATTTGCGTCTTAAATCCAGGTAATATATATTTCATCCTTTCATTTTATATCATTAGATTTTGTGTAGTTAATATACTAGGCTTATCATATATTGTATTTAATTTGTTAGGACGGAAAGGGAAAAAAAAGAAAAGGTTGCAATATGATCCAATCGATATTGAAAGTATTGATATGGTTGACTTTTGGGTGACGGAAGAGGTTTTTGAAAAAGTGCCTGATCTTCCAAGTAATATTAAAGACTTGCTTGGTGAGTATTATAGTTTATTGATCAGACAATAAATTACAATAGCTTTGATCTTTGATTTATTGATAATGTGTTATATTTTGTTAGATGAGATTAATGCTGTATTAGATCAAGGTGGTGGTGGTGGTAGTAGCAGTACATTTTATGCTGCACCACTTGCTTTCTCTGTTCCAAGTAGTGGAAATGAAGGTGATGATATCAACGACGCAAATCTGCAGCAAGTTATGAAGGATTTTGATGATTGATGATAAACTTGGATCATTTTGATGTTGCCATGTTATGTTTGATTGGTTGTTTTGTTTTTTTACTTTTGAATTTATATTTAAATGAGATTATAACATTCGGGTTTATGTAGTACTTTTAATTTGAATGATATTTTAAAGTTTACATTAGACTATAATTATATTTTCATATGTTTATTTATATTTTATTTATTATTTTATTATAAAACGATTTTTTTGGTTCAACTACGGTCGAACCGATTGAACCTATGAACCAGTGAACCAGTAGTTAGAGCGG
>NC_029787.2:49462748-49465186 GCF_000816755.2 Arachis ipaensis | reverse complement strand
TGTACTGCGTCGTTCATGATGATGGTACGAAGAGAGGGGTGAGAAACAAAAGTTTCTCAGTAGTTTATCTATATGGTGTCATCGTATCCATCCCCAGCCACTCCGAGTTTTAAAATAAAAACAGTGATAATGCAATGTTGTTCAATTACTATTTGTTATGACATGTGTAACTTTTAGATGCTTCTCATTTACTTATGTTATGACATGTGTGAAATATATAAAATGCCTATAGCGTTAAAACATATAGAATGCAAACTCATAACCCTTAATATGATGTTCTCACAGGCCATAAAGTAAGGCAAAATAAATAGTAAATAAAAGAAGAATAGTAACATTGGTAGAGATAAGTCAAACAAAATAGATATGAATATAATAAAGATCTTAAACAATATCATACAATAAACAAAAAGGAACTTTGGATAAAAGGAAGATCTTTGAATGAAATAATAAACATAATCATAAATCAAAAAGGGATAACAGAAGAACAATCATGATCACACTTTTTATTGTACTTTATATTACCTTTTCTCGTAGCTTTTATGGAAGGTATTAAGCTCAAACCGGTATAAAAGGTGGGAGTCCCCTTCCCTTACCGAAGGTTCTTATCCCAAACGTTTTGGCAATCACCTTCCCTTACCGAAGGATCATCTCGATCATTCACTTTCCCTTACCGAATGATCATATCGACATCTTGTCTTTGGGGGTCATCACATTCCCTTACTGAAAGATCATTCCCTCAGTTCAATTTACAATCAAGGTTATTTAGACATACACAAGAAGGAAGTTATGGCAACAAAGATATATTATTATAAAATTGATGGGAGTCCCCTTCCCTTACCGAAGGTTCCCAATAGTTTGCTGATCACCTTTTCTTACCGAAGGATCATTTCGATTTGATTACCTTCCCATACCGAAGGATCATCTCGATTATCTTATCTTTGAGGGTCACCTTCTCTCATTTTCTCAGTTCTTTAAGGCTCATAAGATTGTTATTATAATGCATAATACGTACGAAGGAAAGAGACATTATATCATGACATGCAATGCTAACGTTTATATTAAAAAACATTTAAAATATGACATATAAAAATTAGCATAATATCCCCTACCTCGAGGGAAGTTCCTATATGTATTCCGATGCAAATAGATGTGATTTGTTAGCGAAGAGAAACTTGTTCGATGACTAGACTTTGTGTATATTTTGATGTAGGTATGAGTCCTCTTCTGGATAGAGAAAATTTTCATATTCCGTAGTTCACATAATTCGAAAAGATATCTTTTTGAACAATATATGATGGACCTTGTGAATACTGATAGCTCTTAGGTATGTAGAGATTGTGTTAGGAGAATCTAATTCGCGTTTATGTGAAATCTCTAATCTGAATTGTCACTTTTCAAGCCCTATAACGTTTTCTAAGTTTGGAATTTAGAAATAGCTATTAGATACAAATTTATAGATAATTGAGTTAGCTTTAAAAAAAATTTTAAATGAAGTCAATCGGATAACCACAGCTTGAGATATTCTTGAAATACTGATAGTATATCAGGCTGGCTGAAAAGAGCGCGTTTTTCTACAACAGACTTGTAACAGATTTATCTACCTAATTTCATTTGAATTTGATTTTTTACTGAACTTAAGGAATAAAGCTAATTTTATTATATTTTTAGGTAACTAAATATCATTCAAATCCAATAAATATAGAATTAATTATGACTATATCTTAAAAGGTTGTTTATTGTCGGTTAGAGATTTACTACCACTAGTGCTTTCATATATTTGAATTTTAAACTAGATATGTTAGTTTTTCAAATGTATTATTTCTTAATTGTTTATTTTGAATTTAAATCTTAAATCATTACCATTTTAATTAACTAATTAGTTATTGAATAATGACTTGATTCAAAAAGTTGGAATGTTACTTCATCATCCCCATAAAAAAAGAATTTTGTCCTCAAAATTCGTGTCTATTAAGAACATACTAATCAACCTCATCTTACTCTAATAGGTTTTATCTACTTTTATTTTCTATAGAGATATATGATAGTCCTAATATAAGTAAGTTCAATTAATCCATACATTCAAGCAAAATAAGTAAAGCTACAAACAGTTCTATTCTCATCCTGAACTAACTAAGTGCACTAAATATGAATTAAACATTCAAGTGTAATATAATTATATAAGATAGATTCACATGATAGATAATATCATCCATTTATTTTTTTGTCTTGAGTTATTAGTTTTCGTGCATTAGATATAAATCACACAATATAACATAGTAATTCAAACAGGTAGTAAAACATAACAAGACGCTTAAAAATATCTTCATTTTTATCAAATAAAATTTTACAATCATTTAAATAATTTAAAGAGAATGAATTTATAAAAATAAATTTAAATAAATATTTTTTATAATAATTTATGTTAATATCATGAAATA
>NC_029787.2:49443147-49462604 GCF_000816755.2 Arachis ipaensis | reverse complement strand
AATCAAGAGACAATGTTAGTAGAGATTATTAGATGAAGGTAATAAGAAAAATTCAAAAAAAATAATAATTTAAAGAAAATGCTAATATGACGATAGTATCCTAAATGAGATATCATTTTCTATTCATAAAAATAATGTATGTATTTAACTTTTATATAGATAAAATAGATGGACTTGGTCTTATTTGTTAGTTAAGTTATCTGATTTGAAAATTTACTGCATTGTTTTAAAATCCTCCTATTTTAAAAACTTTTAGACGATCTTGCCTCCAAAAATCATAAATCTCTCTAATGATCTTCGATAATTCTAAATTTTGGTGACAACAAACTAGATTATTAAGTTTTCACCGAAATCTTACCTCACTTGACAAAATGGTACATAGACTGAGAGAATTGGCTATACAATTTACTATTTCTATATTACCCTAAGCAAGAATATGAATTTACAGCCTAGTCTCTAACAAGCAATAAAGATCATCAATCATCAAGAAATATTCTAGCACATCAAACTTAAATATACAAATCATACAAATCACATGAGCAAAGGCATAATTAGTCACATATCACTAAATCAATCATATGCAATCACTTTAACAGCAATTAGACAAGTTGTTGAGTATAGTAAATATATAACAAATTGATTATGACAAACATGTTGATTTAGGTTGATAACCCAAGTGAGTTTGATGATGTTGGTTTAGTGTGTAGGCCTAAATTGTTTTGTTGAAACCCAATCCTATGAAATAAAATGATCCTGCTAAATGAAAATGGAATCAAACCGACCCTAAAGCAAATCAATCCAAAGAGGAAACAACCTAAGCTTCTGCCTAAGTTCACTTCGAATGTTGGTCAGACAAGAGGGAAGAGTTCTTTTTTTTTCTTCATTCAAACATCAAAGAAGAAGAAAAGAAAAGCTAATCAAAGAAGCTAATGTCAAATCAAGCTAAGCAAAAACATGATAAGCAGAGTTCGAAGAAGGTAAAGGTAATTAGTTTTCTTTAACATGCAAGTCAATTGCTTCACATTTTTTTTTCTTCCCTCTGATCAAAAGGGTAGTAATAGTAACATAAATGACATACATAAAAAAAAACGTGTAACATCACATGTTTAAAAGAATTTCATGATAACGGGACATATTAAATAATCACATAGAGTTCATAGAAATGCATGTACTCTTGGCTTAAATGGTTTGCAAGGTAGTAGTAATAATTATAAAAGTAACATTTATAAAAAAGAAAGCAACAGGATATGCATGTACTCTCGATTACAAAGACATAACGATGATGGATTTTGCATATGGAAGAACTTGGATGATTAACATAAATGTATGCGTATAAAAGAAGGAAAGAAGGAATAATGCATAAAACAATAATCATGATAACAGACAGGGGTATCATACAACAACAATATGAAAATAAAAATAACACATGCCAAGCATATAAAGTGACAAAAACATAATTTCCTAACTCCTCCTTCTTCTTTTTTTTTAAGAACGTCTCTTGTGTATTTGTGTAACACCCTACCATACTTAATCTTATGCTTAAGTCATAAGACTGAGATAGTATGGTATTACGACATCTAAAAATAAAAAAATATATATAATAATAGAGAAAGAGATACTTAACTAGGAGCCTTGAAAAATGGGTAAAACAAAATCGCAAAATTCAAAAGCGCAACCCTAAGAAAACGTGGTTACTTGCGTGAGAAGAAAACTAAAGTTCAATAACATATATATACAGATGATACAAGTGGAGGGCCAAGAATACATCATAACTAGCTCCTGACTCAGCCTGCGAAGCCAAGGCTGGCCAGAGAACATATACGTACATATATATACATAATAATAACCCAAAAGAACATGTTCAAAACCCTAGTTCTCCATAAAACCTCTAAGAGGTACATAAACAAAGTATTCTTACATACAAGAGGAGAAACTATACATATATATACATCAAAATAACAAAAGGAGATCTTAAAGTAAACCACTTCGCTGCAGAACCTTCAGACGCCTACCGAGGAGCCACTCGACCTGCATCTGAAAACAAAAACACAGTATGGGGTGAGAACCGGAGGTTCTCAGCATGGTAAAGGTGCCACGCATGTAATATATAAGGTCCTGGGAATGCCAAAGGCAATCCTCGAACTCCAACATACAGTTATAAAACTTAATTTCTAAGCAGAAGCCATAAAAAGAGGTAGGTAATCTAAAACACTTCTAGACTTACTCACTTTTAAACCTAACGTCAACGCCAACCCATTTTACCCTTCCTCTGCTCCTCCGTCATCCATAAATCATGCAGAGACAAGCAACCAGACAAATTCACACACAAGAAGAAACAGATAGAGCAAGTAGCAAGTATAGCAGGTAGCAGGATATATATTCAGTTAGGCAATCTCAGATAATACATAACAGTCAAAACAAACAAATGCGCATGATGCATGCCTGTCCTATGGCTGTTGATATCAACTGTCGGTTACGTAGCCATCCCGACATGTTCTCAAACTCAAAATACACCCTGGAGAGGACCCTCAAGCTGACATGGGGAAAAGAACGCCCCAAGCTCAATAACATCCATGGGACGAATCCCAAGCTGACATGGGGAGAAGAGACAACACCTCAAGCTGACATGGGAAAGGAATACCCCAAGCTGACATGGGGAAGATAGTACCCCAAGCTCAAGAATGTTCAATCATTAGCGTACATATGCAACTCCGGCATACTCGTGACATTACTGCACTTTCTCAATAAATACCACGGGAAAATCCGGCTGATATGGGGAAGACAACGCCCCAAGCTCAGGTTATTCAATCATGTCTTACAATTTATCATTTTCATTCTCAATACTAATTCATGTCTCAATCTCGTCATTCTCCATTTCACTCAACTCATTCTCCATTTCACTCAACTCATTGATCATACATTTTTATTATTCTTGACTAATTAATATCATCAAGTCTCAATTTCTTACATTACTCTCTTTCTTTATCTTATCAAATCAAATACTATCTTCTCCAACTATTAGTTATCTTTCTTCATCTCTAAGTTACCACCGTTTAACTTTAAATGTGTCCTAGAGATAACTTACACACTTTTACTTACCTACGTTCATGCATACAGTCAAATTTGAACATACCATTTTGATCTAAATCAAAGTTTTACCGCCTTGGCGCGTTTGGATTAGAATTGAATTTTATAACAAATTCAATAAAAATCTGCTGCTACACTTAAGAAGATTCAGAAAAATACAGCAGGCAGCTCTGTTTTTGCAAAATCTATAACAAATTCAATTCTAATCCATTACTCCTAGATTTTGGTGAGGATACACTTTACACCCCTAAGTTTTAGTAAAAACAAGTTTCAGGTTCATAGCACTTCATTTAGTTAATTAAATGATAATTGGAATTGCTGCCCTGTTTCTAGTAATTGGTTCTGAATTTTCTGCAAATAGCCCAGCTTTCAAGAGACATAACTAACTCTACAAAGTAGCTATGGACATAAAATTAGTACTCAATTAAAATAGACTCACAGATATTCAAAATCCCTTAGGAAGCAACTCAAAATTCCGTTTAAATCAAAAGTTATAGCATCTGGAAGTTGGTACTGCAGAACCAGAAAACCAGAAAATTCTGCAACAACCACTAAACTTCAAAAATTCATATCTTCCAAACCACTTGGCCAAATTCCATGAAATTTTTATGGGGTAATCTTGACTTAAAAGAATTTGTTAAGAAAATGGGTTGGTTCGAAAATCATGCCCAGATTATTTCCAGTTTTCGTTTAAAGTTGCTGTCCAAACAGTTTAGAAATTTCTGCAGCAAGACTTCTCAATTTCACTAACCAAATTTAGTCCTCTAGGTTTTCAACTTATACTAATCCACCATTCCTCTTATTCATCATCTTATCTACTTAAATTATATCACAATCCTACCCCGAAACCTCAGTTCCATGTACCTATTAGAAATCACCATGATTTATATCATACAAGCTCATTTTAAAGCATTAAAATTCTGCACTTCTTTTAACAATAATAAACCAACCAATCAACAGAATTTCAGCAACAACAACAATCTTATTAACTCATCACCACAACATTAATCAAAATAACCATACCAACAATTCCACATAAACACCACTCAATCTCAACCATATCATTAAATTGCCATAATCATCAATCCTTCATCCATCATCATTATACTAACATACATATATATATTTGCATTCAACCCACATTATCAATTACTCAACACATGCCCACATCAACTTGTCCATTCATACCATAAAGACTAATAATTTAACACAATTAATCGTTTCAACTTATCCTATAGTGCTCTAGCCCAAGTTTTCACAAAACCTTACATATTAAACATGCGAAACCTAAATCAAACCTTAGCCGATTACTATATTTAGTCCAAGGCAACCCCCAAGTCACCACACAGCCCCTCAAGCTTAGAGAAACCCACCAAAATCTTTGCTCCAATCACCACCAAGCCTCCAACATATACACTTATACACCTAATTTCACATATATCACCATATATACTCAAAATTCACATTTAACATACTAGAACTAAAATTGGCTAGGGTTTATGAACCTTACCTTGTATGTGTCTCAATCGAACCAAAGCCCACTCATTCCTCAACTCAATTTGATCCCATAACATCAATTTATTCAAAATCTTAACACCCAAAAATCTTACTATTCCCGAATTGAAGAAGAGAGAATAGAAGCTGGGATTTTGATTTTCTCACCTTGAATGGTAATGGACTTTGTAGAGCTCATCACTGCGATTGCGTGACCGTAAACGGTGCGGCGATCGGAGCTCCGGATCAAAAGTTATGTGGATTTGAATTTGTGGTGAGGGTTTGTGAGTTTGCATGTGTTCTTCCCCTTCCTTGGTGTTGCTTCAGCGTTTATGCTGAATGGAAGGAAGAAGAATGCTTCTTCTAAAGTGAATTTGTGCCGTTGGGTTGGGCTTGGGCCAATTATGGGTCCGGTTTGACCGGTTCGGCCTATTCGACCCAATCTTGGGCTAAATTCTTTAAAATTAGTGTTCAAATTCTCGTTTTAATTAGCTCTATAATATTTTACTATTAAATTCATATTTCTAATTTTCTTTTATTAAAATTAATTTATTGACTAATTATTCACTAATTTAGCGGGGTTTACAATTTGGCTATATTTTTAACTATGAGTAGAGTGTTTCTAAATGATCTATGTTTTGACATTAACGCATGCACATTTTGATCAAAACAATTATGGCGATAAGCCTCAAACAAAACATTCAGGAGCACAATGACTTTTACTATTAGATGACCACATATTTCTAATCTAGTTTCATCACATAGAAAAGATTTCATTGTATGACACTAATTATAACAAAATAATACTAAATTAATCTTGCAAGCATAGAATGCGCCCTATAAGATCAAATTACTTTGATACCAAAATGTAACATCCTAATGCTTTTAAACTGGGTTAAACTTTATTTGGATTATATTTGGTAGCTAATATTCAAAAATCTTGCAAAAATTTTTAAAACAATATGAAATATTTATATAAAATAATTTATGTGTAAAAACATTGAATAACTAATTTTTCTTAGAATGGTTACTAGTTGAAAAATATAAGTGGATCTAGAGGTACTAACATGAAAAACGGGTGTACTAAACTATAAGGGCACAAACAATGACAAGCGCTTAACGTTTGTCATACCAAATAATCATAAAAAAGAAACATCATAATCACAATTGCAATCACTTAATAAAGATAAAACAATACACATAGAAAATCCTAATTCTCTTAATTTGTATAACTATGACTAAAACCATCGCCTATTCTTCCTCCTTAATATTAATTCGGGTAAGCGCTTAACGTTTCGTATCTACGTCCTTGATATATTGTTCCTAATAGTGTACTTGTCTTTTCACATCAATCAAGCAGTGTATTGCTTTGTACTGCATCGTTCCTGAAGATGGTACAGAGAGAGGGGTGAGAAACAAAAGTTTCTCAGTAGTTTATCTATATGGTGTCATCGTATCCATCCCCGGCCACTTTGAGTTTTAAAATAAAAACAGTGATAATGCAATGTTGTTCAATTACTATTTCCAAAAGTATTTGTTAGTCGGAGTAGTGTAACTTTTAGATGCTTCTCATTTACTTATGTTATGACATGTGACGTATACAAAATGCCTATAGCGTTAAAACATATAGAATGCAAACTCATAAACCTTAATATGATGTTCTCACAGGCCATAAAGTAAGGCAAAATAAATAATAAATAAGAGAAGAATAGTAACATTGGTAGAGATAAGTCAAACAAAATAGATCTGAACATAATAAAGATCTTAAACAATACCATACATCAAACAAAACTTTGAATAAATGGAAGATCTTTGAATGAAATAATAAACATAATCATAAATCAAAAAGGGATAACAGAAGAAAATCATGATCACACTTTTCATTGTACTTTTTATTACTTTTTCTCGTAACTTTTGGCAGTTCTCTTCCCTTACTGAAGGTTCTTATCCCAAATGTTTTGGCGATCACCTTCCCTTACCGAAAGATCATTTCCTCAGTTCAATTTACAATCAAGGTTATTTAGACATACACAAGAAAGAAGTTATAGCAACAAAGATATATTATTATAAAATTGATGGGAGTCCCCTTCCCTTACCGAAGGTTTCCAAAAGTTTGTCAATCACCTTCCCTTACCGAAGGATCATCTCGATTATCTTATTTTTTGGGGTCACCTTCCCTTACCGAAGGATCATTCCCTCAGTTCTTTAATGCACATAATACGTATGAAGGAAAGAGACATTATATCATGACATGCAATGCTAACATCTATATTAAAAAACATTTAAGATATGACATATAAAAATTAGCATAAAATCCCTACCTCGAGTGAAGTTCCTATATGTATTCTGATGCAAATAGATGCGATTTGTTAGCGAAGAGAAACTTGTTCGATGACTAGACTTTGTGTATATTTTGATGTAGGTATGAACCCTTGACTGGATAGAAAGAGTTTTTATATTCCGTAATTCGCATAATTCGAAAGGATATCTTCTTGAACAATATATATATGATGGACCTTGTGAATACTTTGACTAGAATATTTTGTATAGAAAAAAGGGAATAGAATGGGAAAGGAAAGACTCAAATAGCTTTTAGGTATGTACAGATTGTGTTAGGAGAATCTAATTTGCGTTTCTGTGAAATCTCCAATCTGAATCGTCACTTTTCAAACCCTATAACGTTTTTTACGTTTGGAATTTAGAAATAGCTATCAGACATAAATTTATAGATAATTGAGTTGGCTTTAAAACAAATCTTAAAGTAAGTCAATCGGATAACCACAGCTTAAGATATTCTTGAAATATTGATAGTGTATCAGGGTGGCTGATAAGACTACGTTTTTCTACAATGGACTTGTAACAGATTTATCTACCTAATTTAATTTGAATTTGATTTTGTACTGAACTTAAGGAATAAAACTAATTTTCTTATCTTTTCATGTAACTAAATATCATTCAAATCCAACAAATATAGAATTAATTATGACTATATCTTAAAAGGTTGTTTATTGTCGGTTAGAGATTTACTACCACTAGTGCTTTCATATATTTGAATTTTAAACTAGATGTTAGTTTTTCAAATGAATTATTTCTTAGTTTTTTATTTTAAATTTAAATCTTAAATCATTACCATTTTAATGACTTGATTCAAAAAGTTTGGATGTTACATTTTACCTTACTGACGGATTTATAGACAGATTTTTCGTCTGTATTTAGAGTTGAAAATGCTTTTCCAAACTCCAATTACCGACGAAAAATTTGCCAGAAGTTATCGACGAAAAATTTGTCGAAAATTCAGACGGTTTAAGCGAAATTAAAGTGACGATTACGAGAAAAAATATGTCGGTAATGAAAAAATCTGTCAATAAATTACTGACAAAAAATCTGACTGTTTTTGGGCGAAGGGAGGACCATTACCGAAAAATATTCTGTCAATAACGGAAAAAAAATCTGTCAGTAAATTACCGATAGAAAAAAATCTATCGGTAAATAATTTTTTACGAGGCTTTTACAGAATGACAAAATCTGTCAGTAACAAAAAATTCATCAGTAAAAGAAACCAAATCTATCTATAAATCTATCTGTAATAAACAATTTTCTAATTGTACCCTTATTAAATATTAGAAATATGTATTTTGCATTTGTTGCAAAATTCTCGTATTCTAATTAGTTATCCTAAGATTCCCTTTCAAACAGAGGAGAAAGTTCTTATTAAATAGTGATGATGAACTCTTCTCGTCATTAATCTTGAATAACTAGTCTTTATTGCATCCCCATCTACATATCTTTTCTGTGGATACAAGAATAACATACATGAAAAAGAAAAAATTTATATATTTACCAAGATTACATAAATAAACCTCATCATATTTGGATGACCTCCAAAAAATTAAAGACGAAACTAAATGCCGCATATAACAAATTAAACTAGATTTGTGCAAAGAGTAATTCATTCCATGTATCAGGAACACCAGGTAAACACCAGTGTAAACAATCTTGAACAGCAGCAGGATTAGGTGTCATTCTAAAACGTGATAAATGAGCCTCGTCTCTAAGTTGAGAAAGAGCTGTTATATCCAAGAGCTTAACTGCAGTCCCTTTCACAGCACTTGCAACACTTAAATCGCTACACTCTTCTTCTAATATCTCCTTTCCCACTGACATTGGTGTAGTATTATTGCAACTGCCTCCTGTGTCCCAATCACCACCAACAAAATGCCTTGGAGACATGCTTCTAAAGAACACCTTCAAATTTCTATATTTCGGAATCTCTGAATTCACCCAACTAACCACGCTATGAACAGTGAAATTCTTAGCGCGCCAAATCATTGCTAACTCCTTCTCCCTGCTTCGCACACCATTAATATGAATTACCCAACGATTAGCTTTCAGCTTTCCTCGATTCCAATGGTGACCTATTTTAAAATCGGTCTAACGTATTAGAAAGGAAAAAATAAATCTATCAAAAACACTGAAATTAATGAAAATACAGAAAATCAATTTGTTTAGTTTTTTTTTTTTAAAAACTGATTGGTTCAATTAGATTTTTAAATTAAACTGAATATATATTACATGTTAATACTTTATATTTGTGATTTATATTATATAAAAACTGAATAACTTTTTGTTTGTTTAATTTGTCAATTTTAGTCATTAATAATGCTGCATATATACCAAAAATTAATTATTGAGTATAGAAACACGTATTTGGTATTTTAAAAAAATTATGATGCTACTATAAACAAATTTAATTATTCTTCTATTGTATATTTGCATGTTTAATTATTTCACTATATAGCAGTATAGCAAGTTTGATTATTTAATTAAAAAAATTGTATAAAGCAATATCTATAAATACATACGAATATATAATTGGTGATTTTTAAAAATAGTTTTGAAAAACAAGATACCAATATATCAATAAAGTTTAATTTAATTTTTATATTTTATATTTTATAGAAGTTATATATAAAAGATAAGGAGTGCTAGGGACAAACACATTTTGTGATTTGTAGCTATTAATTAGCTATCATTAATATTTTTAATAGTGTGAGATTATATCTAATGGTATCAGATTATTCACTTTTTTTTTTCTGATTAAGTGTTGACCAGATTTTAATAAAAGTGTTGTTCCTCTAGACTTTCTCATAAAGAATAGAACACAATTTAACCAATCTACACTCAGTTTAGTATTTTGAATAAAATGAAATGAAAGCAAACTATATATATCCAAGTTAAATTCATAATTTATAAGTTGATGCATGAGTCAAAGCTTTTTTCCTCAAAAGGAAAATCAAAGCGAACTCACCTGTGTTGAGAACTAGCACATGTATCTTGTGAAGATATTTCTGCAAGAATGCTGGAGGCTGGTCAAGGTGCATTGCAACATCTGATTCCGGATCAGTAGCATCAATAGGTTGAGTATCACAGAGAGTTGAAGACCAATAGTATAGAATGGTAGTATTAGTGGTTATGAAACGGTATGCATAACCATGGGGGTGAGTACCACCCTCAGGTTTAACTAATCCATATTCTATTCCAACATCTTCCACATCTTGCATTTCCTCTCCACCGGTGATCATGCACATTAAGGACTGAAACTGTTGACGGCCTAATGAGTCTCCAACAAATGCCAAAGTTTTGTGTTGCATCCTGAAATCTCACATTTATATATAGGCTTTTTATTAAAAAAAATTGCATTTAGTGAAAGAGGCTTTGCTACTAACTACACGAATATTGACTCGTGTGCTAACAAAACGCATTTCGTACATGGCCTGCAACCACCAAATGGTAATTCAGGATATTTCATTCTCTGTACCAACGAATTATGGCAGAACCCATGGTAATCGTGTACTAAAAATGAGTTCCAATATTTTATAAGTCACATTTTTTTGTTCTACAATTCATTGCGGAAAAAAAACAAACAGATATCCTCTGCTACCACTAAATGGCTATAGCCGCCTCAATTTGTTGATGTTGGCCACGAAATTGTAGTTGAAAAAAAAAATATTCTTTGAGACTTCTAAAGTGATAAAATAAAATATTAATTATAATTGAATTTGTAATTTTTATCATGTATAAATTCTGCTATTTTAATTTAAAGATGATTAAACTCTCACTTTATCATTTTAGAAGAGTTTGATTCATAATTGTTATTAGCCACACAAACCACAATTCATGAAAATGCTACACTAATTATTAACAAAGTCTATTTTGCATGTGGTGCACACTAATTGGGGCCACTCAAATGTATCTTTGAAATATGTTTTTTACTTATTTTCTATGTTAAAGTGTTTTTTTTTTTTTTTGAGTTAAAAGAGTCCAAAACTTAATAGAAAAATTTGTTTCAAATTCTGATTAAAATGTATTTTGTTGGATTTTCAATTTCAAAATATACTTCTTTAGACCATATTAATCTTCCATATTCATGTAATTTTAATCCCCTAATTCAATGCGATTGATATAATAGCATAATTGCAACACAAATAAAGTACCATATAAAAATTTCGAAGCCTTATTATATATTTGTCACGCACACAAATTTATGTTAATCTTTAAGGTGTGTTTATTTTAGTGTTTTAATTTCTTTTTGGCAAAAAAACGTTATTGTTTTTAATAAAATAATTACTTCTCGCACAATTCTTTCTTCTTCCTCTTTTTATTTTTCTCCGTTTTTTTTAAAGGTAAAATTAAATTATATAAAAAATGTTTTTACATCGACTCTTTTAAAAGTTGAAACAAACGCAAAAAGTTTTAATGAATAGCAATCCATGATATAAAATATGGGCAACCTCTTACCTCTACATCTTCTGATATTGCTATAGATATAAAGTGAAAGAGTGAAATACCTTGTAAGAAATTTTGATCCTTGAAATTCCTCTAATTCACAATCTTTTGGTTGCCATCGAAGGTTTTCATATGCAAAATCAGTGCGTTGCGTTAAGCGACAAGCCCATGATCCTGACAACCATCGTTTACAACCAAATCCTGAATACAAAGGTCTATGGTTGTCGATCACCCATTTTCCTTTTGCGTAGTTACAATCTAATGAAATTGAAGAATTTGATAAAACAAAAAAAAAATAGTTTGTTAATATATGGTACTAGTTACACAGATGGATAAAGTTTATGGGTCCAATAAAATAGGAATATATGATAACATATGGCAACTATATATTATGCAGAACAACATAGCATTAAAAAGTAAAATCAAAGTTAACATGCATGCGCACATGGCAACTGTCGTCAAATTGTGTCACAATAAGCATACGACAGTTATTTATATATTATATAGGATATTATGCAATTAAATATTAATTAATCATAAAATTTGATTATGAAGTTCGATAAAATAAGGTCTTCAAATATAAACCCCCATCCCCCTCCCGCAAAAAATTGAACTGAGATTAAATATTTATCTTAATGGACTATTTATAGTAGAATTTGATACTAAATATAATAAGAGTAATAATGTAAATCAATCTACCAAAATCGTCTTAAAATTTTAAAATGCTGACAAAAATATTTTTTACTTTTGATAATGATAAAAATTAAATATCTTTAAAATATTATAAAATTTGAAAAAGAATCTGTTAAATATATATTTTCAAAAAATTATCTAAAAGTTATCTAAATATTTTTAAAAAAATTTTATATCAAATGCATAAACGATTTGTCAAAAATAAAAATCGTTTGGCACTTATAAAATTTTAAACATTAACAAATCTACATATGAAAAAAAGAAATTAAAGTTGTAGCCATAAAAGATGGGTTCTATATATACGATAAAATTATCCAAACACTGAAAAAATTACTAAAAAACTCCAAATTACCCTTAGATTTAATTATTCTGTTGGTCCCTATAGTTTTGCAAAATTTTCAATTAGATTCCTATATTTTTTTTTTTCTTTTAATTGGGTTCCTACACTAATTTTTTTTTAATTAAGTCCATTTTGACAGTAATTGACTTAATTTTATAGAGACCCAACTTAAAAAAAATTGATGCAGGGACCTAAATAAAAGAAAAAAAAAGTGTAGGAATCCAATTAAAAAAAAATTTTGGTGAAAGGACTCAATTAAAAGGAAAAAAAGTACAGGAACCTAATTAAAAATTTTGCAAAACTATAAGACCACCCTTATTCTAACCCTGATCTCAACCCCCTCCTCGAAATCTCAATCCTCCCTTTATTCTTTTCATAAATTTTACCACCTTCTTTACCAACACCACTACCACTGCCACCAACCATCGGAACCACAAGCAATCAAACCGCAAGCATTTAGATCTTCTTTTTCCAAATAAAAAAAAAGCAAAAGAAATTAAAAGATGGCGGTGATGATCGAGCATGCCGACGGAAAAGCAGTATTTGTTTCACTTGACTTTTTCTTCATCTTGTTCTACAATCATCTTTCTCAAAATGTAAGTTGAGATGGCTGGTTAAGATTTTGCAGAATCAGCCATGTCAAAATCCAAATCCACCACCACCTGAGAAACCACAATCGCTATGCTCCACCGTCGAACCGATAGGTTCGTCGTCGATGTTCTTCGTGACATGCATCCTTTATTCGCTATATATTGGAATAAACTAATTGATTTTCTCTGCTTCCAATCACCAAAAATCCACCAACGCCACAATTTCATTCCACCCATTCTTAGTGAATCATCAATAATCAATTATAACTAACAATATCAAACACCATGGCAAAGGGCTGTGCATCAAACGACAGCACACCATTGCTGCAAATCCAATATGTAGAATTAGAACCAAAAATAATAGGGACAGTGGATAATTTGGGCAGGAGTGTTGAGATTAGGATTAGGACAAAGATAATTTGAAGTTTTTATGTGATTTTTTAGTATTTGAATAATTCGTATAGAATTTATTTTTTATGGATACAACCTTAATTTTTTTATGGGTAAATTTGTTAGTGAAAACTTTCATAAGTAGAAATAGTAATTTTCTCTAAAAATAATATAATACTCTAAAAAAATTCTCGCATTAGTCCCTTCTCATAGACAAGCAATATGATATTTGAGATTATAGAATGAAATAGGAATTTATAAACTGATTTAATAATTAAAATTTGTTAAAAATTAATGTGTTAAAAAAATCTTTTGAAAATTAAATCGGAATATTACTCTATAATATATCCTATATACTGGTAAGTTCTAACATTAACATACAAACGATAATGGCTTTCTCTAAGTTGGGGTTGACTAATGCGTAAAATTTATATACTATAATACATGCACTTGTAATATATTAGATAATTTTTAATGAAAAAATAACTTTTTTACTCTTAATATTTGGAATTAATTTTAATTTTGTCTCTAAATTTATTTTATTTCAATTTTAATTTTATATTTTTTAAATGTGTCAACTTTATTTTTTGGTCAAATATTTTTTAAATCAACATAAAATTAATTTCTTTTGGCAATTTTATATTTGTCTTTCCTTTTTTTTTTTCCAAAATTTTTAAAAATTTTTCACATCATCACCGTCACTACCACCATAAACGCAAATACAAGCACCACTACCATCTACCACCACATTCTCACGAGACAGAATACCAAAAAAACCGCCACCACCACATACAACACACCATGACACCAATATATACCACCACCACAAACCCCCACACACATTCTGTAGCTGTAGCTACTATAAATACAAACACATATATTGCTCTATTATTACTATCGTTATGGTCGCTACTAACAACAACAAAAAAACAACATTAATACTATAAAATCATATCACCTCATATCTAAAAATGAATACGTGGAACATAAAGTTTGTAGAATATACATGGTTCAACTACATTGGATCAAATACTTTTTGATATTATAGTAAAATTGAATAGACCTATTTTAATTTTAAAAACTAGTTTAAAAAACAAGAGTTTCTTAACTGTTTTCTTAACAAGAGGAACAAAATATTAACCAAAGTATATAAATTCTATTGCAAAGAACAGTGCAAGCAAGTAAAAGGTAACGCTTTTTTATTATTTAGCAACGTTTTTTAAAAAGAGTTGCTAAAACAAATATTACTAAAATGCAAAAAAAAAAAAATATAACTTTAATTTTAACAACAATTACATAATTTATAAACCATCATTAAACGTAAACATATTAAAATTCATGCACATATATCAACATATTAACTTCTAAAATTATGTTACCTTCGTTCGTGAAAAATCCATTGTGTGAAAAATCCCTTATAGAATTTAACGTATGTTCTTACTCTAAAATTTTATCTTCTATTTCTTCATCCCACCCCTTGCCACCTAACCCCTTTCAAAACCAGACCTCTCCCATCCCCATCCATATCCTCACCTCCCTCATCGTCTAGTGACACTGTCTTTGGTGACCTCTAACTCTCCAGATTGTCGCTGTCAGCCTCTTCACGGCCAGTCTCGTCGTTGCCAACCTCTTTGCCACCAACCTCGGCGTCGTCTCGGCGTGACCACTGTGTTGCTTGATTGCTACTCTGCGCCGCCGATAACTCCTTCCCATTGCTAATCTCGTCGCCGATAGATCTGCATCTTCTCGCCAACCTCATTGTCTCACCTTAACTACTGGAAGCTTATTGCCATTATTGCTAGCTAAGTTGGGCTATGGTTAAAGCATTGTCTATTACCCTAACCAAGCCAAAGAAGTTGCATTCGACTATTGGGATTGAAGTTGGTTTGGCCTGTTAGAAAGATAAGAGAAAGTAGTAGAGAAAGGATTTGTATCTAGCTATTTAGGTTGTGTGAAATGATACAATATAAAAGGAGGAAGTGCATGAAACTGCCGGAAGGAAGCATAGACAAAACTACCGGAAGGAAGTGCAGATAGAACTATCGAAAGGAAGCGCAGACGGAACTGCCACAAGAAAACGTAGACGAAACTGCCACGAGAAAATGCAGACAGAACTGTCACAAGAAAAGCGCAGATGATGCTGCCGCACGAGAAGCGCAGACGAGACTGTCACAAGAAAGCGCAAATAAAACTGCTGCAATAAAAGTACAGACGAAACTACCATAAAAAAAACGCAGATGAAACTGCCTAAAAGATGGCAAACTGTCCGAAAACTGCCCAAAAGTGTGGCACACTGTGAAGAGATGGTAAAATGTCAGAAGATGATGAACTTCTGGAAGGTGATAAAAAATATATAGTTTCTCCATGGGAATAGGTAAACAGCAAATGCCAATGGTGTTAGATTTATTAGACTCGAAAAGATACAAGACAGAGATAATAGGCTAATCGGTGAGGTGAAAAAGTATCAAAGGAGTGACAAAAGACAAAAAAAATGACATAAAAGAAAAGTGTGAAAAAAATAGTGATTTCACTAAAAAAAAAAACAATTTATCCTCTTCAAGGAGGACACTATGACTTTGATAGCATGTTAGAAAGATAAGAGAGAGCAGTAGAAAAAGGATTTGTGTTTATTCAAGTTGTGTGAAATGATACAATATAGAAGGATATTTATAGGTGTTAAGAGAATCGATATAATAATGACATAATATATATTAAATAATTCTAATAAATGTTAATTAATTCTAATATATTCTAACATGGTCTTCCAACTATGTCTTGCCAATAGAATCTGAAGTGGGATAGTGTCGGTTCTTTGTCTTGGCCGAGTAATTTTCGGTCAATAGGGTTTTGAAAGCGGGTTCGACTTCTATGGTGGTTGAGGAACTGAAAGTGTAGGAGGAGAAGCGAAGATAAAAGATAGAAGAAGAGAGTGATATTTTTTAACTGTGTGGTCATCTTTTTTTTTTTTTGTTATAGTGTATAAATTTATTGGGTGACCATTATTGTGAAAATCGATTTTGAAAGCTTATATATCCCCATTTTTTTGTGATGAATGCGACCCCAGATTTGGCTGCCGGAGACTGCAACAGCTGGAAGTCTATGGTTCTTCAATTAATTGTTGGACCAACCGTGGAGAGCTCTCGACCACCGGAGAGACTTCAAGGAGGAATCAAGTGAGATAACATAAGATGAGAAGATACCACATCCAACTCAAAATCTCAAGGTAGTAAGTTAATGGGTCTCTTATCTTATAAACTCCTCACTCTTCCTTGCTTTCTTTGATGTGGGACTAACTTCATGCACTCCTCTCTAGCTCCTCCATCACATATGAGTGTTCGTCCATCACAACGCCACAAAACACTGCGGGACACGCCGCCTGGACCACCTTTGCTGGGAAGACTTCCTTATTTTCTTTGATGTGGGACTAACTTCATGCACTCCTCTCTAGCTCCTCCATCACATATGACGCCGTCTGGACCACCTTTGCTGGGAAGACTTTCGATGCTTCACCTTGAATATCCCTTAAAACCACCAGGCCGATTAGAATACCCCTTAAAACCACCAAACAGGCCAACCGTGGAGAGCTCTCAACCACCAGAGAAGATTCAAGTGAGATAACATAAGATGAGAAGACACCATATCCAACTCAAAATCTTAAGGTAGTAAGTTAATGGGTCTCTCATCTTATAAACTCCTCACTCTTCCTTGCTTTCTTTGATGTGGGACTAACTTCATGCACTCCTCATACTTGCAACATTAACAATCTCCCCCTCAAGTGTGAGCCTCCAGATCAAGCATCAACTCCCCTCTAGCTCCTCCACCACATATGAGTATTCGTTCATCACACCGCCGCAAAATACCGCGGGACATTAATAAGGTTTGATTTGCAAATTTCATGGATATTAGTATGCTGCTGGTGGAAGATGTGGGTTTTCTTTTTATTTCATAAAGTGAAAGGTCACTATTTTTGTTTAATTTTAATTTGGTGGTGGTATTAGCAAAGATAGAGTGATTCTTTTTGTTGTGTTGTGTTATTTTGATGATATTGTTGCTGGTGAATTAGTGATATTAGTAGTGTAAGTGGTGATGGAAGAGGGTTACAGATATTTAAAATTTAAAAAATGGGGTGACGGTTTTGATTATTGTTGTTGTAAGAGGTTAAAGATGATGATAAGAACAATTTAAACAATTTAGTGAGAGAGGCTAAACTGTGCAAGAGTGTCGACTGGAGAATAAGGAGGATGAGGGAGGTGATTCAGGTGAGTGAGGGAGAATGAGAAGGTTGAAGGAGCTGGGATAAAATAAAAAGGGATAATTTGGAAATTTTCAAAAAATTGTAACGAAGTTCATTTAAAATTTAATGGATGAGTATTTTTGACAAACAAAATTAATTTTTTATGAGTATAAAATTAGTTTAATTTTTTTTTACTGTTATTTTTGCCGGCATTTAAATTTTTTATCATCAGCAATGACTATTTACTTATTTTTAATTTGGAAAAACATTTATCATAACAATATATTTAATTAACTTAGTTTGAGCATCAACTTGGTTTTGTTAAAACAATGGTAATCACATCAATTTGAATACTATAGCTAAAGATAACAATTAACATCAACCTCATCGCATGCTCACTTAGGAAATTTTATTTTCCAAAGTTAGGAATGAGACTCGAATCTGCGACTTCTAAGTGAGTATAAAAAGAATATGCCATTTGAACTATAACTTGTTGGCACTTAAAAACATTTATTACCTTCATTATTTGTTGTAGATCCATTTTCTAGAAAGCCAATGATAGAATTTGTTCTACTATGTTCTTCTTTTTCTAAAGTGGGTACTCCATGGATATCCCCTGCTTCAAAGAGAACTTCTGCTTCTTCATTCGTCAAACTTGAAAAAAATTCTACACCATTATAATAAAACACAAAGTGAAAGTCACAGGATAAATGTGATTATAGAAAGATATGAGGAAGAAGTAGGAAGAGGAAGAGAGCATAAAAGAATGAGGAAGCCCATTCTATGAGATAATATTTTATAGGAAAATTATTATATTTGTACACCTAACATCCTTGAATTTTATTGCAATTCGATTAAATAATTGTCTGTATATAAGACTAAATTAAGTGTTCAAATAATATCACCCTATTTATAATACTACTATCTCCATGTTAAAAGCATATAATCATTTACTTCATATCTTATATATGTAAGAATTGACCTTTTATGTTGAATTTTAAATTAGATTTTGCCATATGGATAAAAAAATTATTATTAATTTCTAAATCTATAATTACTTTAAGGAAAAACTTTTGTCTACATTGTAATACTTAATACCAAATTAGATGTTAGTAATAAAATGGTTTTGCACTTATATTATAGGAAATTTAAACTAAAGTTGTTAGCGAGTTAAGATATTTAATGTAGAAAAAATTCAATGCTTTTGTGATTTGTAATGCATTTATTATAGGGTAATGCTAGGTAGACAAAAAAAACAGCCAAAACTTATCTTATTTAGTATTTATTAATTGTCGTAACAATTAATGAATGTTAAATAAGACAAATTATGTCTGTTTTTGACTAATTTTCTTTGGTTACCAAACATTTCCATTATT
Source organism: Arachis ipaensis (assembly GCF_000816755.2). Taxonomy (NCBI): domain Eukaryota; kingdom Viridiplantae; phylum Streptophyta; class Magnoliopsida; order Fabales; family Fabaceae; genus Arachis; species Arachis ipaensis. The sequence goes on along the minus strand of NC_029787.2, from coordinate 49,443,614 downwards.
ATATATATATATATGAAAGAACAATTTACTATAGATAATTCTAAGAAAAAACCTTAGCAATACTATTAAACTTGAACCATATATTATTATATAGTTGCATTGCAGCAATAAAAGCAAACCTGAAGGAAGCAACATTTGTGAATAAGGGGGAATAAGTGCAGAAAGACTCTCCCATGACAATAATATGATAGTTGTGGACATTAACAAAATAGAAAAAAAGGAAAGCTTTTTCCTTTTAAAAAATCCATGGAAGCCCCTCTTCATCCTACACCAAACGTGAGATGAACAAATTAATTAAGAGAGAGAATATAAGAAAATGTTTGGATTAAGAAAGAGAATTTTGCTGCTAAATATTAAGATCCAATTAACTTAAAATCAGTGGAAACGAGGATAAAAAGATTGACATATTTGGTTTTAAAAATGTCTTTTATTTTCATTTCAATATTTTATGTTCCTAGAATTTTATA
>NC_029787.2:49441071-49443068 GCF_000816755.2 Arachis ipaensis | reverse complement strand
ATCGTCTTAAATTTTAAATTATAAATATTAAATTTTAAATTTTAAATTATAAATTCTAAACTTTAAATTTTAAATTTAAATTATTAATATAAACTATAATTAATAAAGAATTAAAAATTATTAATTGACAAAGAGTACAGTAATTTTTACTTAATAAAAAGTATGCATGGATGAACCAATAAAAGATTATAATATGGGTTTTTCTTGAGCAGGATAAACTTAAAACTACTCACACAGAGAATTTTTTGAAATAGGGCAAGCTTAGTATAAACACAATTATAAGAAATAAATGAATAATTTCAACTAAAATCCGCACTCAGTTGGCATTCAATCCCAATCTACACACAAAGTTTAGTAATTTTGATCAACATTTAGTCCATATAAATATCAAATTATTTTTAACAAATAAATTTAAATATAAACTGTGTTATCTTATGTATATAAATTTTAATAAATATAAATATAAATTATATATTTTATGTGTATAAATTTTTATAAATATAAGTGTAAATTATTATTAATCAAATAAATGATAATATTGTTTGCTAGCATTGCTGAATTATAAAAGGAGAAAGAAATCAAATTAAAGTTCATCAGCTAGGAAGCTATTTATCACAATCACATTAACCAATGATCTGCAAGAACAGAACTACAGAGGAACTCACCTAGCTGATCGAGAAGAGGGAGCTTGGTATAGCTACCAAGGATGAAGATTAGTTGCCAATTTTACTTGTACTTGAATTTTTTCTTTTTTTTTTTTTTGAAAAAATATACTAACCTAGGAGATGAGAGCTCTGAATATAAACTGTTTTGATCGAATAAACTCTGTTGAGCAGAATTAATAGAATCAATGACACCAAAATATTAACACATATACACCATTAAGAAACATATGCTGCAAATCGATTTAGAAACATAGACGAGATAACCAATAACAACAAAATATAATAAATAAAAAAATAATTTTGATGTAACGTGGTTTTATAACACTTTGGTTTTAGTTTTCAATATTGCTGTCATTTTTTTTTTCGGGGGCTGAGACGGAGTGATTGGTATAAATATTTGTAATATTAATAACTATGCTATTCTTTTACATTATATTGCGTTCTTTTAGTTTTTTTTTTTATTTGTAAAACTATTTTTCAACAATTATTTTATTTAAAGATTAGGTTTTGAAATTTTTATTGAAATCCTTTAGCCCCTTGTTTCAACTTTCAAAGTATGCAACATGGTCCTAGACGTTTAAGAATTATATTCCCAAAAATATTATATCAGAAAATGTTATACGAAAAAAATTGTTTTTGATATGTCCGTAAATAAATTACATACATTTATTGTTTGTTTGTTTATCGCACATACATATTCTTAGAAATATACCTTATTATAATTCTCCAAATGCCCCTAAATTATATTGTTAGTAGTTATCTATTTTTTTCCTCCACTAGTTATTTTTAACTTTTGATTTAATGATTTGTTATATATAAATTGTACTTTTCTTATCTCAAATAAATAACCAGTTATGATTATGGAAATATAGTTCAAGGATAAATTAAACTGTCACATCTTAACTTTGAATAAATTAAACTGATTTACACACAATTAATTTTTTTAATATTATCTTATTTTTCTACTTACTCTTTTTCCTTCATTTGATAAAGTTATAAATAAAAATCACATTAATATTATGAAGATTTTTAACAGTTGTTTAAGGTCAATTAATATTATTTTATGCATGTTTTTCTTGTCTATAGTGATGTTCAATCATCAATGCATCAATAACAAATCATATAGTCATTTTTTTTAAGTAGATTTATAAAACCTGGGAAACCTTTCTCTGTAGACATTACTACTAAATGGACAATGGGCGATTATTAATGAAATGTTGCATTACTTGAAGAAAAAGAAAAAAGAATAATGTTGCGTTCTTCTTTCACCTTTAAAAATGTGTTTGATAATTGAAAGGAACTCTCAGAATATATTAAGATGAATTAATATTT
>NC_029787.2:49408311-49440315 GCF_000816755.2 Arachis ipaensis | reverse complement strand
TTTATATTATATTATTTTAGATAATTTGAATACATTCAATAATATATAATTTTTTTTTAGTTTAGTCTTTTATTTCTAACATAGTATCAGAGTCATGGTATTCTCTTTGAGGAGGATATGTTATTTTTCTTTTGATAAAATCACCGTGTTAGGTACTAGACAAATGACATAACAAAATATAGAGATGAAAAATTAGAAATTTGTATAAAATATGGAAACAATTGAATAATTTTTTTTTGAAAATTACAACTTCTCTCTATTACAAGAAAATTACTATAACACTCTCTTTTGACAAAATGAGAATACACCTCTCTCTCTATATATAGGAGAAAACCTCTCAAAGAAATAAAATTCTCTATGTGACTCAATGTTACTATTGTTCTTGTTGAATGACTTGATTGAAATGAATTAAAGAAAAACTCAATTTATAGGTGAGTCTTTTCAATATGAACCATTCGTCCATTAGAAGTATATAATTTTTCTATTTTCAATCATTAAGATTCTAAGGTTATAAACTAGGATTGTTATTACCTTTCATTTTATTTAGTTATTATTTATTTATTTATTTTCTAAAGTTAGCTTTACTAATTTTCACAATCTCCCACTTAAAGCTAATTTTGATAAATTTTCAAAATTCATGTTGCTCATGTATTCGATAGGCCATATGAGGACTACACCATTCAAACTTTTCTCTGTTGATTGATTTTGTCATGGCATCTGCTAGGTTATCTTTCGTGTGAATCTTCTACATATCAACACTCCCTTCTTCTATTACCTCCTGAATAAAGTGATGTTGTACTCTAATGTGTTTTGTTCTTGAATGAAATGCAGGATTCCTTGCAATGTGCAAGGCACTCTAACTGTCACAATACACAAGAATCTTCTGTTGTTTGTGCCCGAGTTCCTCCATCAACCTTTGGATCCAAATAGCTTCCTTGCATACTTGTGTAGCTGCCATATATTCAGCTTCTATAGTAGATAAAGCTACAACAATCTGTAATTTAGATAGCCATCTCATAGCTCCTCCTGCAAGCATGAACACATATCCTGTAGTAGATTTTCATTTATCCAAATCACCTGCAAAGTCTGAATCGACATATCCATTAACAATGAATTCCGATCCTCCGAAACATAATGCAACATTTGAGATCCCTTTGATGTATCTCAGGATCCTCTTAACAACATTCCAATGCTCTTTACCCAGATCTGCCATAAATCGACTTACCACCGCAACTGCTTGAACAATATCTGGCCTTGTACAAATCATGGCATACATAAGGCTTTCCACTGCTGATGCAAATAGTACTCGAGAGATTTCCATCCTCTCTGCTTCACAACTAGGGCACATACTTGAGGATAATTTGAAATTCATAGGAAGTGGGGTTGAAATTGTCTTACATTCTTGCATATTAAAGCGTTGCAAGATCTTCTTCAAATAATTTTTTGCGATAGCCAAATCTTCCTATCCCTTTTGTCTCGGTGGATCTACATCCCTAAAATCTTGTTTGCTGATCTCAAGTCTTTCATATCAAACTCCCTAGCCAACTGTGCCTTCAATTCTTGGATTTGATCTTTGTTGGGACCTACCACCAACATGTCATCCACATACAATAGCAGAATGATGAAATCATTATCACCAGACCTCTTGTAATAGGTACAATGATCTGAACTAATTTTGTTGTATCCAAGGCTGATAATGAAAGAATCAAATCTCTTGTACCAACACCTTGGTGCCTGCTTTAGACCGTACAGAGATTTAGTTAACCTGCAAACTAAGTTTTCTTTTTCTTTTTCTTCAAAACCTTCTGGTTAGAGCATATATATCTCTTCTTCAAGTTCTCCATGAAGAAAAGCAGTCTTTACATCTAATTGCTCTAGATGTAAATCAAATATAGCACACATAGCCAAAACTACCCTAATAGTAGTTAGTCTCAGCACTGGAGAAAATATTTCATTGAAAGTAACACATTCTTTTTTAGCACATCGCTTGACAACCAATCTTGCATGACATCGTTCTACCTGATCATTACTATCTCGTTTGATCTTGTAAACCCATTTGTTAACAATGGCTTTCTGACCTGCTGGAAGTTCAACAAGTTTCCAGGTATGATTCCTATGTAATGCCTCAATTTCTTCTTGCATTGCTATCATCCACATAAAAGCATCTGTATTGCGCATAGCCTCCATAAAAGTTGTTGGCTCTCCATCTTCTGTCAAAAGACAATATGTATCATGGTTTGTCAAAACATAATTTGAGTGCGATGATGGTTTTCTTTTTTGTCGAGTGAATCGACGAACTTTTATGTCATTGGCCTCTGCTTCTTGTTCTTCGTGCTGTGGTTCTACTTCAAAAAGATCACCTTCTCTGCATTTTTCATCTATTTGAACAGTCGTTATCTCTTTAACAGTGCTATCATTTTCTTATTTTTTTTGCAATTCATCTACAAATATCACATCTCTACTGACAACTACCTTGTGGGCAGTGGGATCCACAGGCGATACCTCTTAACTCTATCAGCATAACCCAAGAATATACATTTTCTAGACTTTGGGTCCAACTTTGTTCTTTTCTGGGAATTGTACATCACGTACATAGAACAACCAAATATATGTAAAGAAGAATAATTAGGTGGCCTACCTTGCCACATTTTCATTGGTGTCTTCAACCCAATTGCAGTTGATGGTGACCGATTTATCACATAACAGGCGGTTTTAACAGCTTCTACCCAAAAAGACTTGGCTAAACCTACAGTTTGCAATATACCTCGTGCTCTTTCTAGGAGAGTCCTATTTATTCACTCTGCTACACTATTTTGCTGAGGCGTATTTGCAACTGTGAATTGCCGTTGAATACCTGCTTGCTTGCAAAATGTTAGAAAGTCACCATCGACATATTCTCCTCCACTATCCGTCCTTAAACGCTTGATCTTCTTTTCGGATTCAAGTTCTAACTTTACTTTGAACTCTTTAAACATCACAAACACGTCTGACTTCTTCTTGATCGGGTACACCCATAGCCTCCTAGAGTAATCATCAATAAATGATACAAGATATTTGCTCCTCCTAGGGACATCTCTGGTGATTCCCACACATCAGAATGAATCAACTCCAATATGTGTTTACTCCAAGCAGTTGCTCTACCAAACTTCAATCTATGTTGCTTGCTTATAATGCAGTGCTTACAAAATGGTAAGTTTACCGATTTGAGCCCAAAAATCAGATTACGTTCTAGAAGAATCTTCAAGCCTCGTTGATAAACCATAATTTTATGGTTTATCTTGTATTAAATTTGGCGAATTTTATCAAATTTTTCCACATTTATTCACTAAAATAGCATGGTTTTGTAATTCTCCCTAATTTGTGCTTAAGAGTGAAAAATGCTATTTAGGCCTTTAATTAGCCAATTTTAATTCACTTTAATTCCATTCGATGCCTTGATATGTTTGTTGAGTGATTTCAGGTTCATAAGGTAAGGATTGGGTGGAAGAAGTGAAAAGAAAAGCATGCAAAGTGGAGAATTCATGAAGAAATGAGGATTTTCAGAATTCATGGCGACACGTGTACGTGGCCCACGCATACGCGTGGAAAGAAAATCTGCCAGGCGACGCGTACACGTAACCCACGCGTACGCGTGGCAAGCAGCATGTGACCTCATTAATGAAACACGCTGGGGGTGATTTCTGGGGCTGCAGAAGCCCAATCTAATTCATTTCTAGAGCTATTTGATGCAGAATTCAAGAGGGAACAAAGGGGAGAGCAATTAGGAGTAGCTTAGTAACATGCCTTAGGTCATATTCTAGAGAGAGAAGCTTTCTCTTCTCTCTAGAATTAGGGTAGATTAGGTTAGAATTCCCTTAGATTTACGTTTAATTCTTGTTTTCATTTACTTTTCTTTGCAATTTATTGTTCTTACATCTTTGCTCTTCTAGTTTTACTTGTCATTTCCTCTATTTTGTTTCCTCTATGTTTATGACACTTTGTTGCTTTTAATCTCAATTAATGCAATTTATGTTTTATGTTTGTTAATGTTTAATTGAATTATTATTGTTATTTTCTTGCATTGGGTAGTTGTAGAATTTATATTTCTTGCAATTTTACCATGCTTTCTTTTTATGCCTTCCAAGTGTTTGATAAAATGCTTGGTTAGATTTTAGAGTAGATTTTTGTGTTCTTGGCTTGGGTTGGTAACTTGGGTAACCTTGAGTTACTAATGTCCAATTGATTGATAATTTATTTCCATTTACTCTAGTTGTCACAAAATTAATTAGTGAGTGGCTAGGACTTATGGACTAGGATCAATTAAACTTACTTGACTTTCTTCTAATTTTGGGGATGACAAAGTGGGAATGATCCTTATAATTATCATACTGTGGTTAGTGACAAGGATAGAGATCCTTAACCATTAACCCTTGCTAAGAACCTTTTTACCATTTGAGTTTTCTTTACTTTCTTGCTATTTACATTTCTTGTCCCTTATTTCAAAACCCCAAAAATATTACCTCATAACCAATAACATGAACACTTCTCTGCAATTCCTTGAGAGACGACACGATATTTAAATACTTCGGTTTATTTTTATTAGAATTTGTACTTGTGACAAACAAATTAAACTTTGACTGAGGATTAATTGTTGGTTTGGAACTATACTTATAACGTGATTATTTTTGTGAAAATTTCTAACTGACATTAATCCTCACATCAAGTTTTTGGCACCGTTGCCAGGAAATTGCAAATGTGCACTTGTTATTGGTTATTGTACATATGTTAATATTGTGAATAGTTTGCTCTTTGTTTGTTTGCTTATTTGAGTTAGTAGTTAGGATTTTGTCTCTTTGTTTCTTATTAGCTTTTGCTTTTATTCTCTCTTCACCATGAATTCTCACCCTTTTGGCTATGAGTGTGGTTATAACTATGTTGTAGGAAATGGGAGCTACAATGAAAACATGCATCAAGGATGGAACAATCAAAGGTGGGAGGAGCCTCAAGCTTATGATCATTCTTCATGGCAACAACCTCCTCCAATGTACTATGAGCAAGAACCATACCATGATGCATACCAATCCAATGATTATGGTAGACCTCCTTGTGGTTATCAACCACAACCACCATATGCCTATGAACCCCCTCCTTTAATATAGCCCTTAACCACCATACTCACAAGCCTCATACCACCAAATACCTCCATATGATCCTAACCCATATCCACCATACCAATAACCATATGAGCCATATGAACCATACATAGAACCACCACAACTCTAACATCAATACTCCCACAAACCACCTTAATATACACCATCTCCATACCCTTATCAATATAAACTACCTTCCTATTATGAACCATTTCTCCCAAATGATGAACCCTCCTATCCACCCCAAGGCCCAACGGATGATTCTCTCGCTTCATTACTTCAAGAGCAACGTGAAGCTCAAAGGAGGCATCTAGAATTTATGGCTACCTTGACCGAGGTAGTAAACAACTTAGCCTAGCTCCCAATGCTTAAGTACTCAAAGCATTTCCATGGCTACATGTGGAGGATCAAATGAAGAGCGTAGCATGAAGGAGAGATTAAAAAATTCGATGGAGAATGAGGAATTGGATTTTGTATTGGAACAATTGGAGGAAGCCAAAATCGTTGTTGAAGAGGAAGAAGTGGTTGAAGACTTGGGAGATGTTGAAAGTCCATGGGAAGCTAAAGTTGGAGAGCCCTCTAAGGTTGAAGATGTTGATCAAGAGATGGATTCAATCATTGAAAAATTTTTATCTACAATTGAATCCCCTTATATTGGACTTGAAAAAGAGATCAAGGAAGAATGTGAACAATCTCCAAGACCCTTGGCAAATAAAGAGGAAGAAGTTGAAGTTGAAGAAGCTTGTCAAGAGGTAGAGGTCATCAAAGAGGAGTCAAAAGGAGTGAAGATGTCTAATTGTATGGAACCAATAAGCTCGCGAGCCTCTTCAATGGTCTTTCTCATGTGTATGGAACCACCAGCAGAGTGGTCCAGAGACATTTTAGCCATGTCTGAAAGTCCATAGTAGAAGATGTCTAATTGTACCCATTCTGAAAACATTTCAGTGGGACATTTTCTTAGCATCCTTCTATACCTCTCCCAAGCATCATAAAGAGATTCATGGTGCACGAAAATTACTTCACACTATGTAATTCCGCACAACTAACCAGCAAGTGCACTGGGTCGTCCAAGTAATACCTTACGTGAGTAAGGGTCGATCCCACGGAGATTGTTGGTTTGAAGCAAGCTAAGGTTATCTTGTAACTCTTAGTCAGGATATTAATTTGTGGTTATCAATTGACTTGCAAATGAACAAGAAAGCATGAATTAAAAGTTACTTGTTATGCAGTAAATGAGAATATGTTGGAGATGCTTTGTCTTTTGAATCTCTGCTTTCTCCCTATCTTCTTCTTCACGCACGCACGTCCCTCCTATGGCAAGCTGTGTGTTGGTGGATCACCGTTATCAATGGCTACCATCCTTCCTGTCAGTAAAAATGGTCCAGGTACGCTGTCACCGCATGGCTAATCATCTGTAGGTTCTCGATCATACCGGAATAGGATTTGCTATCCTTTTGCGTCTGTCACTACGCCCAGCACTCGTGAGTTTGAAGCTCGTCACAGTCATCCAATCCTAGAATCCTACTCAGAATACCACAGACAAGGTTTAGACTTTCTGGATTCTCAAGGATGCTGCTAATGAATTCTAGCTTATACCACGGAGATTTCGATTACGGAATCTAAGAGATACTCATTCAATCTGATATAGAACGGAGGTGGTTGTCAAACACACGTTCATGGATTGAGGAAGGTGATGAGTGTCACGGATCATCACCTTCTCTATAATTAAGTGCGAATGAATATCTTAGATAGGAACACGCATGTTTGAATGGAAAACAGAAATAGTTGCATTAATTCATCAAAACACAGCAGAGCTCCTCACCCCCAACAATAGAGTTTAGAGACTCATGCCGTCAGAGATTACAAAGTTCAGATCTAAAATGTCATGAGATACAAAATAAATCTCTAAAAGTTGTTTAAATACTAAACTAGTAACCTAGGTTTACAGAAAATGAGTAAACTATGATAGATAGTACAGAAATCCACTTCTGGAGCCCACTTGGTGTGTGCTGGGGTTGAGACTAAAGCTTCTCACGTGTCTGGGCTGTTTTGGGCATTCAACGCCAGGCTGTAACCTGTTTCTGGCATTGAACTCTAACTTGTAACGTGTTTCTGGCGTTGGACGCCAGATTGCAACATGAAACTGGCGTTAAACTCCAGTTTACATCGTCTATCCTTGAGCAAAGTATGGACTATTATATATTGCTGGAAAGCCTTGGATGTCTACTTTCCAACGCAATTGGAAGCGCATCAATTGGACTTCTGTAGCTCTAGAAATTCTATTCCGAGTGCAGAGAGGTCAGGATCCAACAGCATCAGCAGTCCTTTTTCAGCTTGAATAAGATTTTTGCTCAACTCCCTCAATTTCAGCCAGAAAATACCTGAAATTACAGAAAAATACACAAACTCATAGTAAAGTCCAGAAATATGAATTTTTCCTAGAAACTAATGAAAATAAACTAAAAACTAACTAAAACATACTAAAAACTATATGAAATTAACCCCAAAAAGCGTATAAAATATCCGCTCATCAATTCACTATCTCATTGTTTGAAGCCTTGAATATCTAGTCTCAGCTGAGTCATCTTCTTTGGAGGAAAGTATTGATTTAAAAACTTGTCTACAAACTGTTTCTAAGTTTTCAAGCTATCTTTGGAGTGGTTATCCAACCACCTCTTTGCTTGGCCCTTTACAGCAAAAGTAAAGAGTAATAGTCTGTAGACATCTTGGTCTACTCCCTCATTGTGTACTGTGTCAGCAATCTTTAAGAAATCTATCAGGAACTCAGTAGGTTCTTCCTGTGGAAGTCCAGAATACTGGCAGTTTTGCTGCACTATAGTAATGATTTGAGGGTTTAGTTCAAAGCTACTTGCTCTAATGTGAGGTATGCTAATACTTCTTCCATAGAAGTCAGCAGTGGGATTTGTATAAGATCCTAGAGTTTGTCTGAACTCTTCATTCCCATTTGGGTTCATGATGAAGAAAGCTAGAAAAAGAGAAAGAATAAGGGATAAAGATGTAAATTGTAATTAAAATATTTTTGTTTTTATTTTTATTTGTTAATTAAATTCAAAAATTAAGGTTAATTAATTAAAAATAATTGAAAATTAGTTAATGAATTTCAAAAAAGAGGAGAGAGAAATAAAAGAAGAAATTTTGAAAATAGAAGAGAGAGGAATTAGTTAGGAAGTTTTGAAAAAGAAGAGAGAGAAAGTAAGTAACTAATTAGAAAAGATTTGAATTTCAAATTTGAAGTTAGAAAAGATAAGATAAGAAACTAAAAATATTTGAAAAAGATTTTTATTTTAAAATTTGAGATTAGAAAAGATAAGATAAGTTAGGTAAGACAGGATAAGGAAGTTAAGAGAAGATAAGTTTTTAAATTAAAAAATTTGAAATTTAAATTTGAAACAAGATAAGATAAAGATTTGAAAAAGATATGAATTTTTGAAAAGGTTTAATTTTTAAAATTTGAAATTTGAATTTTAAAAATTAAATTTTGAAATTGAATTTTTAAATTTTGAATTTTGAAATAAGATAAGATAATATTTTAAAAAATATATGATTTTTGAAAAAGATATGATTTTGAAAAGATTTTATTTTGAAATTTAAAACTAAGATAAAATAAGATAATAATTTTGAAATTAAAATCTGAATTTTTATTTAAAATTTTAAAAAATTTAATTAAATTAAAGATATAAAAGATATTTTTTATTTTTGAATTTAACGAGGAAAAAGAAAAACACACAAAAGATACCAAACTTAAAATTTTTAGATCTAAAGCACCTACTATGCAAAATCAAGAAGAAAAACACAAAGAGACACCAAACTAAAAAATTTTAAGATCAAAACAAAAGGAAAACACAAGAACACTTTGAAGATCAAGAAGAACACAAAGAACAAAATTCAAAAAATTCAAAGAACACAAGAACATGGAAAAGACACCAAACTTAAAATTTTTGAAAACCAAACATAAAGTTTTCAAAAAATTAAAGAAAATACACAAGAAGACACCAAACTTAAAGATTGACACAAGATTTAAACAAAGAAACTATTTTTGAAAATTTTTAGAAAGAAAGACTCAAAAATTTTGAAAATTTCAACAAGAACAAAAACAAAAGACTCAAACGAAGAACAAAGATTAAACAAAGAAAAGAAAAAAAATTTGAAAAGGGTTTTAATTTTTTTTTCGAAAAATAGGAAGAAGAAAATAAAAGAAAAGCTAACAAAATTAAAGATAATACCTGATCTAGGGAACAAGATAATCCGTCAGTTGTCCAAACTCGAATAATCCTCGACAACGGCGCCAAAAACTTGGTGCACGAAACTCCACGCTTCGTACAGCTGAACCAGCAAGTGCACTGGGTCGTCCAAGTAATACCTGAGCAAGTCAGGGTCGATCCCACGAGGATCGTGATTTGAAGCAAGCTATGGTTATCTTACAGGTCTTAGTCAGACAGATAGAAGAGTTGGTTTGATTTATGAGATCTGAACTAGGTTGATATGTTTACAATGATAATCTTAAAACTTAGATGGTTAAGGCTTGGAGTTGCTTTGTCTTTCTGGATTAACTCTGGTCTTACTGTCTTCTTCAATTGTGAATGATTTCTTCAATGGCAAGCTGTATGTGATTGACGCTGGTTTGAACAGCCTCCAATACTCCTCCAGATCTGAACCCCAGGGTTAGAGCGGCTCCATTCTGATTGAGGGTGAAGCTTCTGTAGTTCATTCTCCTTGGTGATCCTACTTAAAATGCCACAGACAATGTCAAATCTTCCGGATCGGAGGATGCTGCGCCTTTGGGTTCTAGCCTTTACCACAAAGACCCTAATCTCCCTGTAAATCGGCTGAACTGGTGTCTCGAGAGGTCCCCAACGAAGTCGTGGATTAGCCGTCTAAGAAATGCATAATCAAGCTGGTGGTTCATCATTGTCTGATGAAAGACGTACTCTGAACCCATGTAGAATGTGATAACCTTATGCCAGTTCAACGCATTCATATTGATGAAGAACGAATATACATCTTAGAATAGAGAATCAAACACGGATTAAAGAAGAACAGTAATCTTTTATTAATCCATAAAACTCAGCAGGGCTCCTCCCCTCAACTTAGGAGGTTTAGAAACTCATACTGATAGAAAATACAATGTGAAAAAAGAAATTATGGTAAATGATGGGCGAAGATCCTTAAAAAAGAGTGATCTTCTACTTTAAATACTAAACTAATGACTAGTAAGGGTAAAACTGTCTTTTTAGTGCTAAAATCCACTTCTGGGGCCCACTTGGTGAGTGTTTAGGCTGAGCTTTGATGAGATCCACGTGCTATGAGGCCTCTAGAGCGTTGAACACTGGCTAGGGGGTCCTTTCTAGGCATTTGGACGCTGGTCTCTGCGTTGTGGGCGCTGGACGCCTGGAAGGGGGCAGGAGGCTGGCGTTGGACGCCAGTTTTGGGCCTTCTAATCTGAAACAAAGTATAGACTATTATACATTGATGGAAAGCTCTAGAAGTCAGCTTTCCATAGCCGTTAAGAACGCTCCATTTGGACTTTTTTAGCTCCATAAAAGCTCTTCCGTGGGCAAGGAGGTCAGATCCGGACAGCATCTGCAGTACTTTCTCTGTCTCTGAATCAGACTTTTGCTCCAGCTCCTCAATTTCAGCCAGAAAATACCTGAAATTGTATAAAAATACACAAACTCAAAGTAGAATCCAAAAATATGAATTTAACACTAAAACCTATGAAAACTTAATAAAAAATAAACATAACATGCTAAAAACTATATGAAAATGATGCCAAAAAGTGTATAAAATATCCGCTCATCATAGGCAACCTGCCCAATCTTCTCAAGAATCTCATAAGGGCCATAGAATCTTGCACTCAGCTTTTGGTTGACCCTTTTTGCCAAGGTCTTCATTCGATAAGGTTGCAGTTTGAGGTACACAAACTCTCCTGGCTCAAAACTTATGTCCCTCGTCTTTCTATCAGCATATGTCCTCATTCGGTTTTGGGCCCTTTCTAGTTGAAACCTCAATTCATCCAACATTTGATTCCTTTCCTCCATAAGATTTCTTACTTTTTCAACTGCAATTTCTCCTTCACCCCGCAACATAACCGGGGGTTCCCTTCCATGAAGGGCCTTGAATGGGTCATTTTGATCGACCCATGATAATTGGTGTTATACCAATATTCTGTCCAATTTAACCATCAGGGCCATTGCTTTGTTGTAGACCCCGCAAAGCACCTGAGGTAAGTTTTCATGCACTTGTTGATCGCCTCGCTTTGCCCATCTGTTTGGGGATGATGGGCTGAGCTCATATTTAATGATGTGCCCACTGCTTTGAAGATTTCGGACCAGAAACTACTCATAGAAAGCCGGTCATGGTAAAAAACAATCGATGTAGGGAACCCATAAAGTCGCACCACTTCCTTCACAAACAGGTCTGCAACTTCCTTTGCTGAATAAGGGTGAGATAAGGGAAAGAAATGAACGTACTTCGTCATCCTATCAACCATAACGAAGACGGTGCCCTTCCCTTGTGCCTTTGGAAGTCCTCTAATGAAGTCTATAGCTATATCCGACCAAATATTTGTCGGGATAGGGAGTGGCTGTAGCAGCCTAGCTGGAGTCAAGGTGGAATATTTGTTCCTTTGGCATACTTGACATTGTCTCACGTAATTCATGATGGCCTTCTTCATTTCCTCCCAATACAGCATTCTAGGTATCCTCTTATAAGTTCAAAAAAACCAGAATGTCCTCCCAACTTTGATCATGGAATTCCTCCAATATCTTGGGAATCAACTTCAATGGAATAACCAAACCCCCTTGGTGCGGCAACCTCCCATTTTTCAATGCATATCCAGCAGTAACCTCCTTTCCGAAAATCAGATCCTGCATGATGCTCTTGAGTTTTGGGTCATGTTGCACCTCCTCTTCTAAGTTTGCCCATTCAGTAGCTGAAACCATGGAAACAGCAGCAAATTGGAATTTTTTGGAGAGGGCATCAGCTACTTGGTTGTCTTTTCCTGCCTTGTATTTTATTTCAAAATCAAACCCAAGCAACTTGGTCATCCACTTCTATTGTTCTTCGCCTCCAATTCTCTGATAAAAAAGAATTTAAGACTTTTCTAGTCCATATAAATAGTGAACTGTTGACCTAAGAGGTAATGCCTCCATTTTTGAATTGTCAGGACCATAACCATCAACTCCCTCTCATAAACAGATTTAGCTTGAGCTTGTTCAGAAAGTTTCTGACTCATGTAAGCCATCGGCCTGCCTTCCTGCAGTAGTACTGCCCCTATTCCCTTTCTGGAAGCATCAGTTTCCACTGCGAAGGGCTTTGAAAATGAAGGGACTGCGAGCACCGGGACTGTCACCATGGCAGTCTTGAGTGCTTCAAAAGCTGCTTGGGCCTCATTACCCCACTTGAATTGATCCTTCTTCAGTAGTTGTGTAAGGGGCCAAGCTATGCCTCTATAATTCTTCACGAAACGGCGATAGTAGCTGGTTAACACAAGGAATCCCCTCAACCCTTTGAGGTCCTTTGCAACTAGCCAATCCACCATGTCTTGAACCTTTTTGGGGTCTGCTGCCACTCCTTCTTTAGATATAATGTGACCCAGGTATTCAATACGTTCTTAGACAAATCTGTATTTCTTCTTATTGAAGTAGAGCTGGTTGCGCCGGAGGACTTCAAAAATCTGCTGCAAATGACCCAAATGTTCTTCCAAACTCAAGCTATAGACGAGTATATCATCGAAGAAAACCAAAACAAACTTCCTCAAAAATGGCCGCCACACCTGATTCATAAGTGCCTAGAAAGTAGAAAGAGCATTTGTGAGCCCAAAAGGCATCACGAGAAACTCATAGTGTCCTTCACGAGTTCGAAAAGCGGTTTTGTGGATGTCATCTTCTCTCATCCTTATTTGGTGATAGCCGGACTTGAGGTCTAGCTTAGAGAATACTCTTGCATTTTTCAATTCGTCCAGCAGCTCATCAATCACCGTAATTGGGAATTTGTTAGCTATGGTCTCTCGATTCAATGGTCGGTAATCTACGTAGAATTGCCAGCCTCCATCTTTCTTTTTAACTAGGATCGCCGGACTTGAGAATGGGCTAGTGCTCGAACATATGATGCCAGAATTCAGCATCTCTTCTACAATTTTCTCAATCTCGGTTTTCTGATATTGTGGGTATCTATAGGGTCTGATGCGAGGAATCTCTGACCCTTCCTTCAAGATGATTGCATGGTTCTTCTCGCATTTGGGTGGGAGGCCTACAGGGGTCTGAAACAAGTACTCATATTGTTGTAGAAATTGTTTAGCTTCTGCAGAAATCATCTCGTGCTCTTGCTCCTTGGTGGCAGCAACCCTAGTGGTGATAAGATAACCCGCCCCATCACTCTTCAAAGTGTGCAAAGTCTTCTTCCATGAAGCCCTGCTTCTGCTCAAGGAAGGTTCACCTTTTAGTTGCATCTCCCTGCCATCTTGCTTCCAGTTCAATGTTAATTCTCCATAATCTCCAACAAACCTCCCTAGACTCGCCAGTCATCCTGCTCCTAACACCACCTTCGAACAGCCCAGCTTCATTACAAAGAAGTTTTTGGACTATTTGGACCCCTTGAATATTCAAGTGAACTCCTTTATAGCCTTCATGCCCCTTTTTTATAGCGCCGTTCCCCACCTCCATTTGAAACTCCCTTACTTTCTCACCAGTAATGTCAGCCGCATAACCACCTCGGTGGCAATGAAATTTGCCTAAGCCCCAGGGTCGATGAGCACCACCATCGTTTTGCCCTGAATCTCCCCTTGGACCTTAAAGGTCTTGTGAGTAGTAAGTCCCCAATAACGGTATGATGACAGTTGTAGCTCTTCCCGTTCAGGTTCCCCTTCATGTGCCTCTTGGTTCATCCTTACGTTTCTTTCTGCCTCCTCTTCTGCATCTTCTCCTAGTAGTATGATTTGATAGTACTTCATGGAGCACCCATGATCACGTCCCCACTTCTCTCAGCATCTGAAGCATAACCCTTTCCTCTGTCTTTCTGCCCACTCTTCGTTCAAGAGCTGTCGTGTGCCGCTGTTACGAGTCGTCTGCGAATGAGAAGTGCTGCTGCCTCCATTCGAATTGGTGTTAAGGCCTGTACGAGAAATAAGGTGCCTTTGTTTGTGTTGGATCCAATCTCGCCCCTCGATTCGCCTCTGCTGTCGTGGGTGTTGTACTTTGCCGAACTAGGATTTTTGAAAAATCCAAATCTAGCTCCCACCAAACCAGATCCGCCTGACCCGCTCCCTTTCGGCAACCCCTCCACCCCCTGCCGTTAGGGTCAACCCCACTCTCCTTTCATACTTGATTTCTCCATTCAATAGCCGTGGCTCTATCCATTAGAGCTGGTAAATTATCAAACCGAGCCACCTCCAACTCGGCCTGAATTTCCTTTTTGAGTCCATTTGCAAATATGCACATGAGAGCCTCTGTCTCTAAGTTTCTCTGCGTTCGTGCTGCAATCTCAAACTCATGCCTATACTAAGAGACGTTCCCCGCCTACTTCACCTCTAGTAACAGAGCCATGGGGTTGAGAGCAGCTCTAGGTTGAAAATGTTTCAATAAGTCCTCCTTGAATCGTCTCCATTTCTGAAATGGTGTGTATTCTTCCCACCACTCCATCCATGCGATAGCCTCTCCCTCCAAAGCAAGAGTGGCAAAGTCCATCCTTTCTGCTGGAGCCACCTGGGTTACACGAAAATATCTTTCTATCTTCACCAGCCAGCCATTTGCATCATCTCCAGAGAAGATGGGAATGTCAAGCTTTCTGGTAGGCTCAAATCTCCTCTGTTCTGTTTCACCTTCATTACCGCCACCGCCTCTGCCATTTGAACCTCTTCCGTATCCCCCGTTTCTCCCTCCAGCCCCGTTTCCTCCCTGGTCATGGTGTTGTTGTGGAAGCATTTTCCTCACCTGTCTCAACAGGTTGGTAGATAAGATTTCAAACGATTGGTTTTGAGCTTCCAGCGAACAATTATGGGCCTCCCTCATCTCCTCCATTTGCTTCTCCAAGACTTCCAACCTCGACTCCATGACAGCTCGCATGGAAACCATGCACAGAACACCTAAGATCTGTGCTCTGATACCAGTTGTTACGCTGGTATTTATTTATAGAACAGTAAAAGATAACAGACGAACTTTGAGAGTCCTATTCTCTCGTAGCCTAGGCCTTTCCAAATCTTTTTCCTGCCTCTCACCTAATCAGCTCCTCCTTTTATTGCATTCCCTCTCTGTAACCAAATTAATTATCATAATTATCTATTAGAATCAAGCATTCAACTCCTATGATTACGTCTCCCTGATTCTCTCATTTGACTAATCCAATCATCAATTACTATCACTTATGATTACAGATTTTCCCTGCCCTATTATTCCTTCTTTTTCTTTATTGCTTCTTCTAGAATAATGATAAGGTAAAGGAATTATTTTCTTCCTTTTTTGTCTACCTTTGCTGCTGACTCAGGACTCAGCATTCTTTGTCTCCCTCTCCAGGGTATGTAACACATTCCTTTAAAAAGATGGATTGAAAACCATCTGGACTAAGAGATTTATAAGAATTCATAGCCATGACTATATTTCTAACATTATAAAAGTCATAAGAGCAACTCTTACACACCTTACTACTAAGCTGTGAGAGACGAATATCACCCAAAATATCAATTTTCACCTACTCTGTGGAATAAAAAAATGCTAAAAAAATCTATTGACCATACTTTTAATAGTTTCAACCTTAAAAATCCAAGAACCATCTTCCAAGAAGATACCATGAATTTTATTCTTATTTTTACGTATTAGATTTGGAGATGAAAGAATCTTGTATTACAGTTGCCAAACTTAATCTATTATTCTTAAAATTTATGGTACAAAAAAAAGCTCTTTTTACAACAAAATCTTGTTATACCCATCTTGACCAAAGATTATACTCCAATTGCCAAAGAGAGAAATAATGAAAAAGCTCAAATCATTACCGCAGGTTATAAATCTTCTCCTCTAAATTTTTTTCTTCACAAAGTTGTGCCAAAAAAACCTCTTTATTAAAAGTTAGGGAGTCTTGTTGAACTTCCATCAGAATGCTGAAAAAATATGAAAACCTTTCTTTCAAATATTTTAAATAATCTTTGAAATAGAATGCTGAAAAAATATGAAAACCTTTCTTTCAAATATTTTAAATAATATTTGAAATAGAAGGACGAGTTATCTAAGATACCTAAAATATAATAAGATAAAACTCCTTTCTAAGAGGTGGAGTCTCTTACAATGAATAAGAATGGAAAAAAATTTGAACGAAACATATTGAACACTTCAGCTTATGCTTCTGGAAAAAGTCAAAACTAATCTTGATTAATGAGAATTCTATCAAGCTTTTTAGTAATATTCTTTTCTAATTTTACTCTCCTAAATCAAGTAAAGAGAAGATCAATAGCACTTATGTCCATTATCCACAACCATCAATCATCCCAACCAACGATATAGCTTTAAAAATATTGAACAAATCCCTTTTAATCTCACTTTGATAAAGAATAACAATAAATTATAAACAAAAATTATTATATAAAATTATAAATTTTTAAATAACAATAAATTCTTGTTTTGCCCTACGGAGACAGGAATAATTGTGAACTATAAGAGGATGTTGCATTGTTTTGAGTTGATGTCTGGGTTGAGCATCAATTTTGATAAGTAGAATTTGATCCCGGTTAATTGTGATCAGGAATGGGTGGAGCAGGTGTGTGGCCTTCTGGGGTGTAAGCAAGCTGGTCTACCGGTTCGATACCTTGGGATTTCGCTAGGAGCAAATCCGAGACTAGTGAAGACTTGGAAGCCAATCATAGATAAGGTGGAAGAGAAGCTCAGCTTATGGAAAGCGAAGGTTCTAAACAAAGCAGGCAAGCTAGTTCTCATCAAATCGGTGTTGAATAGCTTACCGATCTATTACCTTAGTCTATAAAAGATGCCAAAAGCGGTCGCTGACAAGTTGATTGCACTGCAAAGGAGATTTATGTGGTGTAGGGAGGATAGTAGCTATGGGATGCCTCTAGTAAAGTGGGAAGTGGTTCAGGCTCCAAAGAAGGCTGGAGGCTTGGGGTCGGAGATGCAGTGCTTCGAAACACAGCACTGTTGTTTAAGTGGTGGTGGAGGTTTTCAAAGGAGGACTGCCCGTTGTGGAAGAAGGTGGTCTGCTCCTGTAATAATCTGAACCCAAACATTATACTAGCTAGTCAGACCTTACCAGTGAAGGGAGGCCCATGAAAAGACATCTGTCAGTTGAATATAACAGATCAACAGGTGAAAGAAAAACTTCTTCATGGCCTGGCGATGGAAGTAGGGAATGGCAGCCGAACTCTATTTTGGGTAGACAACTGGGTGCAAGGTGGCCCTCTAAAAGTAACTTTTCCAAGGCTCTTCTCTATTTCAAACCAACAAGGATCTATGATAGGGGACTGTGGATTCTAGGATGGGTTAGAGTGGATCTGGAATTTTCAGTGGAGGAGAGAGTTGTTCCAGTGGGAGTTGGAATTGGTTCATCAACTTGATGAAAGGTTAAGGCTGGTGAAACTATCAGCTAGTAGAGAGGATAATATTGTCTGGAAGTTTGATAATAAGGGTATTTTTTCTACTAAATCTTTTGTGCAGGTCCTGCAATCGGAGATTCTTTCGGAAGAAATCACGAGTTACAACTTCACTAGTTCAATCTGGGGAGGATTGGTAACCCCAGGATTGAGCTCTTTGGGTGGTTTGTTCTAATTGGTAGGGTGAATACTAAAGAGTGGTTGAGCATGCTAGGTGTTATTCGTCAGCATGACAATCATTGTGTCTTGTGTGAAAAGGAGATGGAATTTGTTCACCATTTGTTTCTTTTGTGTGACTTTACGTGGCAGGTGTGGTGCGCTTGGTTGAGTATTTAGGTAAACCGTGGACCGTCCCAGGAACCATGAGCGGGCAGTTCGAGAGTTGGACTGGTTTTCACAAGAGTAGAGAGGAACAGAAGATTTTGCTGATTGAGTTCTTTGCAGTGATCTGGATCTGGTTGGAACGGAATGCCAGAATTTTTAACAATAGAAAAGCAAATGTTGAAGACATTTAAGAAAGGATGTTTTTAAGTTACAAAGAGTGGACAGATGTTAATCCTTTTAATTGTTGATGGCAATGTCAAAAATGATAGGAATTGATCATTTTGTTTCTTTTTCTACTATATATTCCACTTTACTCTGTTGAGTTTTCTTGGTTTTAAATTTTTTTTAATTTTATTAATTTAAAAATGATTAAATTTAAATATTTAAAATTATATTATTAATTTTTTAATTATTTTATTTTTTATTTAATTAAATTAATTCAACCACAGTTTAAGTCCAATTGAACCATTAAATCAATCAGACAATCACTCCACTGATTTACTAACCGGTCTTCGCAACCTTAGTTCATACTTCATAGCATTACTATACGTCTATACCCCCCTTCATTGTGGAATAATACTTAATAGGCCTCTTATTTATTCATTTATTTATTTAATAATATTAAATCGCAGGCCAAGGGAAAAGAAAACTGGAAGCAAGAAAGAAAATCCCGCGAACACTGCAACACACACGAAACCCTGACACAAAAGGCGTCTACTTTTTGTTCCTCTATTGATACAGAACTTCCCAATTCTGCTTCAAATTCGAGTGATCAATTAATCGATCCTCTGTTTTCGTTTTTTTACCCTTCAGGTTGGAATTGAAATGCAGAGGAAAGCAGCATTGCCGTTGAGGGACGCAAAAAGCGGCAATGCGAACAAGATGAAGGCTCTGTGCGGCAAGGAAGCTTTGGTGAAGCTTCTGCGATGGCATTTTGGGTACCCTGATTTCAGGGGAAAGCAATTGGACGCTATTCAAGCTGTTCTCTCAGGTTCATTTTTGCAAAAATCTTTCCTTTTTTTATTTTTTTAATTTTTGGTTTCCGTTGCTGTTTGGTTGCTGAGAAATCATAGGAATGGAATTCTGCATTTTTTTTTATAGGTCTCACTTTTCAGTTTGATTGGTTAAATTAGCTTGACACTTTTCTTTTAACAATGTTTTGGTTGCAAATATAGAAAGAAGAAAGTAAAGAACATGAAGCAAGTTTTATATCAGTGTCCTACTCTGATAAACGGTTTGGATATGGAAGATAAGAAATTAAAAAATGATCTGAAATCATGAACTCATGTTCTTTGAATTTGGTAAATGGATAAGTTGGGATTTTCATTTTTTGATGGAATGCCAATTACCTTCCCACTCCCTCTTTTGGTGCAGGAAGAGATTGTTTTTGTCTTATGCCTACTGGAGGAGGCAAGTCGATGTGTTATCAGATTCCTGCACTGGCCAAAACAGGAATTGTGCTTGTTGTTTGTCCTTTAATAGGTGAATCATGTTCATATTTCCTAATATATACAGTTGTGCATCTTTGTTGAGCTGAATTCTGTGTGGTAATTCACTTGGTTTTTGCATGCTAGGCACAATTGTGATTTCTGACTTTTGTTCTGTTGACAGCCTTAATGGTAGGCATATTTCCAGCTTGATCCATTTTATTTTACATTTTTTTTGCTATATTTAATTTCTGAGTTGAGGCTTTTGCTTATTTGTTCTTTCTGCATGTCAGGAAAACCAAGTAATGGCACTAAAAGAGAAAGGTATTGATGCTGAATTTCTCTCCTCAACAATATCAACTGATGCAAAAAATAAGGTTAAGTGATAAAATACTTTCAAATGATTTATCTTTGTCTATCAGTTTGAATAGATGGTTACATATATATATATGTTCTGATCCTGAGATTTATATAAGAGTGGGTTTGGTTTATATTGATTCTAAAGCACATTGTGTTTGGTACATTCAAGCTTCTTTGTTGTGCCCCCTTTGAATTTATTGTCTCTCATGCCATTGATTTTATATGACTCTGTCCTTATGGGGAGGGAAAGAATTTAGGTAAATTTCATTTATATGACTGTAACCAAATCCTCACTTATTCACAAGTTTAGGAAATTGAAATGTTCTGTTTTATGTTTTAAGATTCATGACGATCTTGATTCTGGAAAACCCTCTACAAGGCTACTATATGTGACTCCAGAGTTGATAGCAACAGCGGGGTTTATGCCAAAGCTGAAAAAGATTTACGCTAGGGGGCTGCTAAGTCTCATTGCCATAGATGAGGTGTGAAAGAAAAACATTTCAAATTATGATTCAGCTGATTTTTCTGGTTATTATAATAATTTCACTTGCGCCAAATTTTCAGGCACATTGCATCTCAAGTTGGGGCCATGATTTCAGGTTTGTCATATATTCTGCTATAGGAAATTGGAGTTTGTAATGCTAGAATTTCATGTTTATATCATTGGGTAATATGTTTCATCTGCTTAGGTGCTAAGTTCTATGCGCTACTGCATTTCCTGATTGGATCCAGTTATCTCATTTTCTCTGTTCAATTCCACATGCATATATGAACAATTTGAAATTTATCTCCAAATGCTAAATTAAGAAATTGATTCTGGCAATACTAAATTGTGCTTCGATGGAAATAGTGTTGAATACCATAGTATCTTGTAATTTCTATGTATATGTGTCCTACTATTAACATGAATATTAAGTTAGTTTTTCCATTCCCACACATATTTCTCTGAGTATCTCAAGTTGCTTGATTGGGCCCAAGTATTTTCATTCTTTCTCTGTTATATTTGCCTTTTTGAATTTTCTTCATATAGTGTCAAGTGTTTTATTGGGCTTATGATTGTATGTATACTTGTGTAGTTTCTCAATTCTCTTGTGTACAAACATAGATTAGTGATACAATTCACCTTTTCTTCTTTATTTGGGAATAGACCAAGTTACCGTCAACTTTCATTGTTGAGAAGCCACCTACCAGATGTTCCAATATTAGCTCTAACTGCTACTGCTGCTCCTAAGTGAGTATTCTTAATCTTCTTCCTTAAAAAAGTTTGTTCTCTTACCTTTTGGCTATATTTTAAACTTGTGCATGAATGCATTTCAAATCCAATCACATGTTTCTACAACCTTTTCTATTGGTAATCATATTGTGGCATACTAGATTTATTTATCTATTTTTTCTGTAGGGTTCAGAAGGATGTTGTACAGTCTTTGCATTTGCAAAATCCATTAATTCTTAAATCTTCTTTTAACCGTCCTAATATCTATTATGAAGGTTAGTCCTGCTTGCTGTATCATTTACTTCTATAGATCAATTCAGCTTTTGCATTCATGCTTCTTAAGTGCCATAAATCTTTGAATCCCATGAATAAATCAGTCCACTCAGGGTTAAATGTAATATAATTGGCACATGAATAATAAATCAGTCCACTCAGGGTTAAATGTTTATCCATGCATATGTTTGACACTGAGTAAAATGTCAAAGAGGACGAAAGAAAGCAATAAATTGCATTTTAATGAGTATTTTATTTTATTTTATTTTGTTTATAAAAAAAATTGTTGATAATGAGTAGGAGGAAAATATCCACATATTTGAGGATATCCTTTCAATTACAAACACCAAATATTGGGCTATTGTGATGCTGAGTTTGCACGGGAGGAAGCTGTTTCAAAATTGAAACAAATCTCATTAGATTTACTAATGATGCAGTTCGATACAAAGATCTTCTGGATGATGCTTATGCTGATTTATCTAATACATTAAAATCTAAGGGAGATGTTTGTGCAATAGTTTACTGTCTTGAACGTTCAATGTGTGATGAATTGTCAGCTCATCTATCCCAAAATGGCATTTCCTGTGCTGGTAACTCTCTTTCTATGTGTGCATATGTGTGTATATTGCTGTCCTTCAAATTGCATTCATGTTCTTTGCTGTTTGTTTCAGCTTATCATGCAGGATTGAATAAGAAAATGCGAACGTCTGTGTTAGATGAGTGGATTTCTTCCAAAATACAAGTTGTTGTTGCCACTGTTGCTTTTGGGTATGTTTTCCATTTCGCATGTTGTATTTATGAAGCTTTTATTATTCTATCCATTTTTGCATTGGCAGTCGATCTGTAGGTTTTATTATTCTAGAGTGCCCTATTATAAATTATATTTATATGCGACCGACCATTGAAATCTAAATCTCTATTGATTGTTTGACCTATGGTCTTATCCATCGTCCTCTACCTCTAGCTATTGGACTACTTCTACCAAATCTAGTCTTCTTACTGGGGCTTCTACAGATCTTCTCCACATGTACAAATTACCTAAAAATATTTTTTATCACCTTCCCTTATAGGAACAACTCTAATTCTCTCTACCACATTGATTCCTAATTCTATCTTGTATAGTGTGTCCACTCATGTCTGCCACATGATGTAGAAATCACATTACTTCATGCATAGTATGGTGCAACGGGTCAACGGCCAGTCTGCCACTAGTGGCAGTTATAGAGTATAATGAGTTATGACTGCTGTTGTTTCCATTTATAACTGGTTTTATTGCAATATTTAATGTAGTATGGTGATTTTCTGTCAATATTTGATGGAATAAAACAAAGAGTTCCTTTGATTGAACAAAAGCTCATCTACAGCATAACAGCTCGAAGTATGATGATTAAAAGGGGTATTAAACAGACACTGATCTTACCACAGGGGTTCATAAATATTCACATCAAATTTTGATTTCTACGAGGCTAGCAAGTAGCAACTTGATTTGTTTTAGATTTTGATGTATATCCTTTCTTTTCTTTCTATGCTGAGCTTTTAGTGTTCACTGAAAATAGTTGCAATCATAATATGATATTAAGAACTTATTATTTGAGATTATGATGTATTTTTTTTCTTTTCTTCCTTTCTTCTGCATGGAGCGCTTGTCTTACACACAGTTACTGAACCTTTGGTGTTTATTCAGAATGGTAAGTTGCCATTTACTGTTAAATATAGTGATGTTTATTACGCTCGTCATTCTTTGTAATCACATAAGATCAAATTCACCAGGGGATTGATAGAAAGGATGTAAGAATTGTATGCCACTTCAATATTCCCAAGTCAATGGAAGGATTTTATCAAGAGTCAGGCAGAGCAGGTCGTGATCAACTGCCCTGTACAAGTCTGCTGTACTACGGGGTAGATGATCGCAAAAGAATGGTTGGCTTTCTTAACTTGAATTTTTTTCCCACATAGGAGCAAAACTGCGGGAGGGCGGGGGTCTTAAATATTCTATTTGCGCCACTTCTATTCAACTCCACCTGCTGTGAAAATGTTTTGTTGTTTTGTTTCCTGTAATTGTGATCTCATTGACCTGCTTCAGGAATTCATATTAAGAAATTCAGGAAGCAAGAAATCTCAATCATCTACTTCACAGGAAGAATCATCAAAAAAGTCAATGGCTGACTTTACCCAGGTGACATCTAAATCCTTGCATGCCTTTTGCAACAAAGTGTCCATGCAGCAAGCATTATGTATAATGGAGCCTATATGAAAATATGCAGATGGTTGAATATTGTGAAGGATCTGGATGTCGTAGGAAAAGGATTCTCGAGAGTTTTGGGGAGAAGGTAATGTGGCCCTTTGTAATATGTGATCCGCTTCATATTGACTCAGTTGGATAATTATACTTTGTTCACAACAGGTTACTGCATCCCTGTGTGAAAAAACATGTGATGCTTGCAGACATCCAAACTTAGTTGCCCGAAATTTGGAGGATCTGACAACTGCAATTGCTCTGCGCCAGAAAGGCAGTTCTTCTCGAATTTTCATCACCAGGTACTACAACCTATAATCATGTGGCCAAAAATAAAAAAACCACAAACAGACAAATACTTATGCATTAGGAGTTGAACATAACGTTGATTAAGAAAAAAAAAAAAAACGTATTGGGTGTGGACAGTCTTCAGTGCTGTGTACTATAATACATAATATAATTGACAGGTTTTAGAGACACATCCCATGGTTGGTTTGTTAGTCTATTTGTGACTTTGACCTCGGGCTTTGCTGGACCTAGCATGAGATTTTCCTTTCTCATGGGCAGACTAGTATTCTGAGTTTTGTATGGTCTGACTTGCTAGCATTGCCTATTTGACTTTTAACGGCCCTGGTGATAATAACCTTCACAATATTGATTCATCTAGTTTTAAAATTGATTTATCCATGACTTGCCATTTTCAGTTCTTCTGATGCAATCAACGGAGAACAGTTATCTGAATTCTGGAATCGTGGTGATGAAGCAATTGGCTCAGATGATGATATATCTGACTCCGATGGTTGGTAGCATTTTACCAAATTTATTTCACTCTTGGGGGAGGGTGGATGGACTGGTAAGTAGATTATTCAATCACATAACATTGATTGGGTTTTTGTTCACAGATGGTAATGAGGTTGTCAACAACCTAACCAAGTCAAAGCTTCATTCTAAAGTGGGAGTAAATGAAAAGCTTGCTATGTTAGAACGTGCAGAAGAAAACTTCTATCGAAATGAGAAAGCTAAGAAACAGGTTTATCTTGTACCCGCATAACACTACATTGTTGACTAAAAATGTATATTCTCATTTTCCTAAAATCCTTGCTTATCCACGGTTATAAACTTAGTGTTATCATAACAAATTTGTTATCATTTTCAATCCTTCAGCTTAGCAGTTGTTATTGCATGCCTTCCCTCCTTCCCTCCCCCGTGTCTTTCATGTCTGCACAGCCACTCATCTAATATTTTGTAACAGAGTAAAGTTGACAAGAATGCTATTTCTGATGCAATGCGAGAATCAAGCAGGCAAAGATTACAAAATGCTCTGAAACAGGCTCAGCAGCGACTTGACAACTTAAAGTATGCTTTGCAATTTCTTTCTAGTTTAAGTTATTTTGCATATCACCTTCATGGATTCGGATCCTCTAAAATGCTGGTATGGTTGTAAAGTGAGAAAGTGAGGGGATCAATCACCCTTTGAACAATAAGCTCCCTTCTGTGTGAATTCTACCAAAATGATCTAAAGGTGATTAGTGGCTTCACTTTCTCACTTTTCAAGTATACCCACTTAAGAGGATCTCATTCTTACCTCACTTTCTCAGCCACAAGCCCACAACAGAAAGAACTATCTACCCAAATTTCTCCTCTGCTTGCTATGACAATGGGGCAACTTACTTGACATGCAAAAGCACCTTGTTCAAAGATCAAACCATTATTGTGCCACAGATAACTATTTGCACAACTCAATCTTTCATCATAATAGCAACGATAATATTTATTATTATTTATTCCCTATGAAGCACAGACAATGGTGTACATGGAAGCATGTGGAACAATAATAAGTCTCGTTCGTTTATTATTACTATTTATAATTGTTCTACACCTAAAATCATATTGAAGCTAAATGCATTATTCCTTGAGTTCCAAATGAGTTACAATACATTTTTTCAGGATTGAGTTGGAGACATCAGCATCTTTCCTTGAAGATGAATGCTACAAGAAATATAGCAAAACTGGCAAATCATTCTATTATTCACAAGTGGCGAGCACGGTTAGGTGGCTGGCAACGACAAGTTCCGTTGATATGTTGAACCGACTTGGCGCAATGAAGGAATCTACATCAATGGATGCTGTTCCTGAAGCTGAAGGTCGCACCCCACCACATGCTATAGATCATTCTGGAAAGGAAGGTACAAGTAATGAACTCTCGGGCAATGCTCAGTCAGAAATTTTGCCTTGCGGTGACAGGGGCATGCCAATAGAAAGTTCTTCCGTTAATACAAAGCTGCCACAGATTCCGTCGTTCTATGAATTTGTTAATAGTAGGAAAACAAAAGGTGACCAATTAGATGACACAAAAAAGAACTCATCTAGAGTAGAAAAGAAAATGAGAGTACAGTAGATTGACTCTTGTAGTTACTGTTGGTCTTGATTATAGTCACAAAAATGTGTCAAATGCCAACTATTGTTATTGCAAAGAAAGTTAGAATTTTGGTTTTCAATCATTTTCGAGCTCTTGTTTGAAAATGGATGTTAAAATTCCATTCGAGTCTTTAAAGCACCCTTGAAGCAGCTTTTTTGTTGGGGTTAAGCTTTGCAAAGAGCTTGTCAAGAGAAATAATCCATGTTCCTTTCCATTATAGAAAAACTACATGGACCGGTGACAAGTATATGTAACCTAATAGGTTATTTACTTGTATTACTTAAAATATATTCGTGAAATCAAACCGTTACGGTAACATATGAAGTAAGTTTTAAATTTTATAAAATGTTATAGTGAAATGTTGGAATTTATAGGTTAGATTAATTAAATGCATTGTATATAAATAGTTATTCGACCGTAAGTCAACAAGACTTAAAGAGAGTATTTTTTTCTAAAACAATTTCTATTATATATCCAAATAGGTCTTTAAAAAATTTTGCAACGGACGCTTTGGTTTTCAAAATTTTTTTATTACATTGAGATTCTTGAATTTTACAAACATAAGATATATAGGTCATTTTGTTATATTTTTTAGGACTTGTCCGTTCAAGTAAAAACCATGAGTCTAAAGTAGGAATTTATATATCTTTATAAAGTTTAAAAATCTGAACGTATTAAAATTTTTTTAGGACAAAAACATCTGACACATTTTTTTAAAGAACTATTTAGGTATATACTCAAAAGTTACTTTTTTTTTTTAATTGTTTAAATACTATGTAGATAAAATGTGTGAATAAGAGAGAACATAATTATTTCACTCGTGTGGAAAGATCATTTCGATTTCTTTTAATTTTTTAATTGTTTATCTTTCTCTTATTGTTTTAGTGTGGCTTGTCTTATTGGTATTTTCGGCGGGTCCAAACAACAAAAATATAAAAAATAAAAAAATAAAAAACCTCTTGCTCCCAGTTTGTGCAAGTTACAACCATGGCTGCTCAGCAACATTCTTTCTCAAAATTGGGATTACAAAACATACATAAAACTAATCACACAATGATTATACAAAAATTTCAAAATTCCAGCACCACAAAATCAACAAATCATGCTGCAGCCATTCACCATTTTCGTTGGTGAGAAGAGAAAGTTGTTCTTCAATTGGACAAATCCTAAAATTAGCTCAGCCATAAACAACATAGATGGAGGACACTGCAAAAATAAAATTACTTTGACCCCCTTACATATTAATAAAATCCCAAAAATGTGTGGGCGATCACAAATTTTTCGGTTTGCCACAACAATAACAGGACACATGTCTTGTCTTTATTCCTTGGTCAATCTTTAGGTACCGTAACCATCTTAGAACTTAAATTTAAATTTTGAATATTTATTTATTTTTTTTTTTGGTGACTATTTTGAATATTTATTTAAAAGAATAAAATGTAATTTTATCGTTATTTTTTTTATATTTTGTTAGTCTCACTAATAAAATAAATAATAAAAGATTACACTTTATTTTTTAAAATAAAATTCAAAATTCAGACACAAAATCCTTAAAACCAAGCCACTCGGAGGGAATGCACACGGCGCCTCAACACCCAACAGCGGCGCTCCTCGTGTGAACTGGTGATGGAGATTCTCTCTTGGGTTCCTGCAAAGCCTCTCACGCGCCTGAAGCTTGTGTGTAAGTCATGGAACTCCATCATCTCCTACCCTCACTTCGTGAAACTTCACCCTTCACCGATCACCCAAAAATGCCATCCTTATGTTTACGCGCCTCGACGAAGTAGCAAAACGGGGCTTAGTGTTGAGTAGCGTTGAATCTTTCATCCAAAATCCATCATCCGCTCTTGATGCTCAAGAGAATCGCCACTCTCTACACGTAGCAGACTGGGTTTCGGGTACATGCAACGGGTTGGTTTGTGTGGCCCATATGCTTTGGCAACCCAACAACGATATTAGCGATATCTGGTTACGTTTATGGAACCCTCTCACACAGTGCTTACGTGTCAATGTGCATAATGCTTTAGGGTTTGGGTATGATGAGTCAAGTGACAGTTACAAGGTAGTGACTGTCATTCGGGATTCTTCTGGAACAGTAACTGCGCAAGTTTATAGCTTCGGTGGCAGTTCTTGGAAAGACGATCAACAGTTTCCCTGCTTTTCCGTTTTCTATTGAAGATAATGGCCACTTCATCGGTGGACTCTTAATTGGCTAGGTCTCCGTAACCCGCATGGAGATGATTATGATTGGGCTGCTGTTACACTTGATATGTTAATGATTGTTTCTTTTGACCTGAAATCGGATACACATAAACAGATTCAGCTTCCAAAGGGATGGTTGGTTGACTTAAGATGTACTTCAGATCTTAAAATAATGTTGTAGAGGGATGGTTGGAAGGGGAGGGGTATCATAACAAAAACTTCATGAGGGAGCTGCTTTTAGTGTTCTATTGTTGTTTTGTCAACAAAATAATCAAGTCCAAGAATTACATATCACATTAGCAGCTGAAAATTTGTTTCAATGCACTAGAAAATATACTGCTAAAAGTCACAATTGACATTGAACTGTAAAATGATAAGTTTGATGCTATCACTATTTGCTGACGTTGCTGCATTTCTAATACTGAATTGTCCCCTGTTGCATTCACTAGAAACCTCAGCTCATGAATTAACTCATTTGAATTGTCAAATGTTTCTTATAGCTATCTTACATTCCCAATTTGATATAAATAGCAACTGCACAATGCAGCCTAATATAAAAGCCATAACTATCATGTACGCCATTTTGACAACTCAATCTATGCTTTGTAAGATCAAATCGTAGACTTGTAACCAATTTTTGGCATCACTTATGCAAACAAAATATGAGTATTTTGAATACTAAATTTAAACTCTTGAACCATTAAGTGCTTGTTTGGGCGCCATTATTTTAATAAAATAATGAAAAAAGATCTTTTTTTTTATTTTTTAGTGTGTTTGGTAAATTTTTAGTAGTAAAAGTAAAAGTACTGGAAAAATAAAAAAAGATCTTTTTTGAGAAGCTGTAATTTACATCTTTTTTTTAAAAGATCTTTTTCTCTTAAAAAAAGATTTTTTCATCTAATAAATAAACAAAAAAGTACTTTTATGTCGTTATACCCAAACATAATTGATAGATAAAAAAATCTTTTTGCATGAGATACCAAAACATAAAATTACTTTTACTTTTTCATAAGATCTTTTAAAAAAAGATAACTAAAAAAAAAGATCTTCTCTTAAAAGCTCACCCAAACAAGCTCTATGTCTTTTTTAAAAATCCTTCTTTCTCTCTCTTTGTTTAAACTCTATTCCAACAAATTTGGATTAGTATTTATTTATTAATAGCTTGCAAAACTTTCATTGTGGAAGAAGTGAATGATAAAATAAGTGCGTATATGCAAGTTACTAAATTACGGACTTAGTTGTCAAATAAACAATTTCTATCTGCAGGATCTAGAAAATGTGACACCAATTATTACAAAGATAGACTAGAAGAATGCAACAGAGCTTCAATCGATTGGATAACAAGAGCAATCGATTGAATTGGAAAAAATCCACATGCCTAAAATTCAATCGATTGAATTTTGAGAAACACAGAAATTCAATCGATTGAATGATAAAATAATAATTTATAAAATAAAAAATATATTTTATAATTAAATAATATATAAAGAATTAATTTGTAATTAAAATTAAATAATTTCCATTGGTGCTATCATATTTTATGGTCAACTAGACATTTTATGACAATATCTTGTTATATTGAAGACCAAGGGCAATATTTTTAATCTTAGTAATGATGTTCTGTATAACGAGATATCCAGTGTGCAAAAGATTATGGGCAATCCTTGGTTCTGGCTTGCAATTAAGTTGCTTGTCAACGGTTGACTTCTATGAATTCTTCTGAAATCATGCAAGTGGTTTTAAACCCTTGCATTTCATTTAAGGATACAGAAAATTAGGGTGCCGTAAATACTTTTGGTGTTCCCTTAGTTTGACTAACTGTTGTTCCTGTTCATTCATCATGCTAATTTTGGTTCTAAATATGTTGTTGGGTGAATTTATTTTGAATTTATTCAAGATAATGTCATGAAAAAGTGAGCTAGTATTTACAAATTATAATATAATGAAGTTAGTTGTGAGTAAAGATATTGACATTGAATCTGTTTTGATGTGAATTGCAATATTAACACCCAATCTGTTTATCTAAGTGTTTGCTTATTGCATTATTGTGCTAGATAGTAGAGTATGGTTTAACTTTTTAAATTTCAACCCTGTTAAAATTCAATTCCTTTTCAGGGTTATGCTTCTGCAGTTTTTTGTTCTTTAAGATAGTGTTTGGTGGAGAGATAGAGACGGAAAGACTGAGACTGAGAGATAGAGACTAAGAGACAGGGATTGAAATAAATCTCAGTATTCTGTTTGGTGCAAAATAGGAGACATGAATTGAAACAAGAATGAAACTCTACTTTAATTTGCACAAAGAATAAAATTGGAATTAATTAATTGAAATGAAAGTATTTTAGGTATAAAATGTTATTAAAGTTTCAGTCTCCATCTCTAAAAATTTCAGTCCCCTGTGTCCCTACTTTTTGGAGGTACTGAAATACTGAAATTTTAGAGACAGAGACAGAAATTTTAGTACCAGTCTCTGAACTAACAAACACGATACTAAATCTCAATCTCTCAGTCTCTGTCTCAGTACCTCAAAACAAACGCTACCTAAGTTATTTTAAATGCTTGCCATTAGGGGTGCACAGACCCAGCCCGGCCCGGTCCTGAACACTTTAGAGGCTAATTTGGTGTGATTTCATCAGGTTTAGGGTCGGGTAAGGGTCTCAAAAATAGACCCGGTCATTATTTCGGGTCGGGTCCGGGCCATAGCTCGGGTCACGCGAAGTCGGCCCGGTGGCCCGATCATCATACACAATTAATATTTTGTGTTATTAGTGATGGATCATGACTATTCTTATGTGGAATTTAAGTATTGTAAACCTTAATATTTTGTTTTATTAGTCATTATAAGACTATAAGTTAATGTTTTATGTTTAGAATGCATAAGACTTTAGACTAATGCATAATATTGTGTTATTTGTAATGATTTAAATATTTGGTATTATTAGACAATATTAGTATTGATTGTGGTTTTGCTTTAATTTTAAAGAAGGGTTGGTTCTTGTTATATTTTTCTAAGTGAATTTTACCATGTTAAATAATGGTTGGAGTCTTGGAAATTTGGATATTTTTACATGCTAGCTTACAAGAAGGTATCAACGTAATGTAATGTTAACGGCCCGGTTTTCACCCGGTACAATTGTGGCCCGAAAGTGTATTGGTTTCATCGGGTCTAGGGTCGAATTCGGGTCTAATAAATAGACCCGATGTATATTTCGGGTCAGGTATAGGTCACATCAAACCCGACTTCACCCGATCCATGTACACCCTACTTGCCATTCCATGTAGGCATAAGAAAAAGTTCAGGTCACTGTGATTATTTTGGTTGTTTCCTTATTTTGGCTACTTATTATTGTTGGATCACATATTACTTCAATTTTGGGTGTTTCCTCATTTTGTTCTTTAATGTTTGAAGTAATCTTATTTATTAATTTGCACGCATATCACTTTAATTTTGGGTAATAACGTTACCGGAATATATATCTTTTGAAGTTACATTGATTTTTTTTGACATTTTAGATTATCGCAGAAAAGATTTATAAAATTAAATTACTTCTACAAAAAGATCGTAGCGGACAAAATTTCTCATCGGTTAAGAAGACCATAGTCTTCATAGATAAAAAAATTAAATAATAAACATTTTAATTATTATTTTCATGTGAAAGAGTTTAATTTCTTATTAATAATTAATTTTATTCATTATCTAAAATTTAAAAGGATTTAATGTGTATATTTTTACATTTAATCAGGTGTTAAGTCTATTAGACAAATAAAAATAATTAATTTTTTTCTCTCTTATAATAAAAAGTTATTATTCATA
>NC_029787.2:49401411-49408279 GCF_000816755.2 Arachis ipaensis | reverse complement strand
AAATTAAAAGAGAGAAAGATAAAAAAAAAAGAACGAAAAAGAGAATTTATTAATTTTAGAAGAAAAAATATCTCGTGACATAGGATAAAGTATATTTTTGGTCCTTGAAGTTTATCAAAAATTTCAAAAATACCTTTAAATTTTAATTTGTTTTAATTTTATCATTAATATTTTAAATATGTATCAATTATATCCTTTTTATCAAATTTTTTAAAACACATTTTTTTTTCAAATTTACCCTTAATTCAATCATCTTCATCAACATCATTATGAACATGGATCCCGCTAGGGAGACAATGAAGTATGTATACAATGGCTACAATGGACTGTTTATTAGGCCCAATTAAAATTAAAAAAGGAAATTAACCTATCAATAACCCTAATCTACTATGGCTATTTAATTTACCACACTACTCACTTTCTGCTATTTTCACTTTTTCCCCCAAATCCCAAACCTTTTGCTTGTCGCCGTTTACCTCCCCCACCAAAACCCTCCCACTCGCTGCACGGACCGGCGACCACGCAGACCCTTTTGCGCCGCAAGCTTCAACCGCGGAAGGTGACCCGTGAACGCAAGCTTCCTCATAGTAGCCCTCAAGTATGGCGCTCTGTTGCTGCTGAACATCCCGCCGTCATCGCAACCGAGCCCGTGCGCGCTACGCTTCCGACCAGAACTGAAGGCAACGGAGTCCTCATCGCCAAACGGAGCAGCTGTACCATTCTCCTCGTGCAGGCGCCGTCGTCTCCGAGCAGCGGAACATCCGACCCTGGGAAAACAGCCGCCTCCTCGTCGATGGTTCACTGGAAACACAACAAACATCATCACCGGAAGAATCCTGACCATCCAAGGTAAGTGGGTGGAGTTGTTCATTTTTTCGAATGGTAATCGCTGTTGCATGTTGTACTATAGATAGATTTTGTTGATGATATGAGTGATTAACCATGGTGATAAAGCAGTAGGTGTGATTGTAGTAACCCAGAGACTGTGGAGTATGTAGTTAGTTTAGGTTGTTGCAATTCATGATGGTTTAACTTTAGCGCAGAAAAGGTCGAAAAAGTTTAGTGATCTTGTTGATATATCAGTGAAATTAATTTTTTTTTCTCTTTCCGTGTGGACCATGTGCATGCAATGTGACGTAAACTGGCTGACCATTGTTGAAATTTGGTTGATATTTGTCGGATGGTTACTTTACTACTTATCCGGATGATTGATTTTCGTTATAGTGAATGCTATTTGTCTTTGCTATCTTGTTGGTATGTTTGAATCAGGTACTGTATGAATTTTGTGTATGTTGAACACTTCAGCACATATTTACTCGAGAAACATGGTGCTATTTTTTCGTTTTTAAATTCCTTAAATCAGTCACCGAAACCTTTTAAAGTTTTGCTTAAATCAGCCTATGTCTATATGGTCCTCAAATTTGCTCTTCAGGTTCTCAAGAAGTGCCATATTGTGGAAATTGTAAAGCAGGATCCAAGACTTCTTGATGCACTAGGTTAGACATTTTTTTAAATAAAATAAAAGGAATACATTACACCATTTAGGAGTATAACTGTGACAAGTCTAAAGTATCTTTATGCTTATTATGTTTAATTCTATCTATTTGACATTTGGTTAAAGCTGTGCAATGTTACAGTGGTTGAGAATAGAAAAAAGAGAAAATTGGAGCATTGGACAAATGCAACTTATTTGTCTTGGCTATGCTGCTATTGAAGAATACAAGGATTTTGGTTCTAGATGAAGCAACAACATCCATTGACACTGCAACACAATTTAATTCAAAAGACTATTAGAAATGAAATTAGTGAATGATTTTGGTTAATCAAGAATTAACTACACATTTGTTACTTATTGCAATATCTCTTATATTCATGAATGTTCTTAAAAATGGAATGCTTCTGTTGAGAGAAAATATATGCCACAATTATTCTAAATCTATGAATGAGAAATTTAATGTACATATTAGAAATTGTGATCAATTCATAATATGCTGGATGTTAATTTTATTAGATATACAAATGCTTATTTTCATTTTTAAGTAAATACAATTATAATATTCTGGATGTTCAATTCAGTAGGTATACAGATGGTTATTTTTATTCTTACGTGGATGTTTATTTGATTAGATTAGATTTAAGTTAATACAATTAAAATACGCCAGATGTTCAATTCACTAAGTATGTGGATGGTTATTTTTTACGATAAAGTAGATATTTATTTGATTAGACTGGATCTAACAAGAAAAGTGGATGTTTATTTTAATTATATTGGTATTTTATTTGAGTTGCTAGATTCTGCATCCATATCTCATATGAAACAATCATCCGCATACATAGTAAAATGAACATCTTCATAGGATGAAAAATAAGTTTATGAATTGAAGTTAGTATAACCTGCTTATAATGTACTTTACAAGTTATAATAATAGGGTATATATGTCATGCCCCCTCTAACACTGCACTTCACATGACACTTCAAAATCATGTCACTAATGCATGCACCTAAGATAAAATAATTTACAATAATCTTTCAAAAATTATGATCATATTAAAATATAACTTCCATGATTTATTACAAATTTACTACTCCTAAAACTTCTTGACATTATCAATCTCAGAACTCCTCGTGCTGCTTTACAAACATATATATGTAGTCTTGAAAGCATTTCCAGGCTAGTTGAATGATTTGATACCAAATAATGTTGCTGAGTATTTACAAGAAAGGCACAAAATTGTACTTCCCAAACCTACAACAGTATTTGTTTCTACATTTAATTATGCAGCTGGTCTAGGTACTTTCATGCTGAATCCATGCTTCATTTTATCAACTCTATTAAAAAAAAAAAATTGTGGTGTAAACAATGATATAAAGAGTCAAGTACTAAGACAATTTGAACAATAAGCAAACAAAACTGAAACTAAGCACTTTTTTTAAGTAAGAAAAAAGGAAATAAGACTTAATTCTGGTGGAGAATGAAGATAGATAAATCTCTTCTACCACTTTCAAATAGTAATCAAACTTAAAATCTGATAAATAAAATAGTGAAGAGAGAAGACAAAAAGGTTTTTTAGTAAAGCAAGCATTGCACAACATCCCATAATAAATCTACAATGATTTGAAAAAAAAAATCATGTTCTCATCCTAAACTAGAGATCTTATAGTTAATAAATAATAACTAGAGCATCCTACAGTCCTAAGTAACATTATATGTGTAAGTGCATTAGATACAAAGAGATAGGCAGTTGTTACATAATATAAGGACAGAATAAGCAAAATCGAAGCACTTAAACATTTTCTTCTCATATGAAATAACCATCCGTATACATAGAAAAATAAACATCCTCATTGGTTCTTCATTAGCAACTAACAAATTGACCAAGATGCCACCCGTGCACCATGTTTAAATGGCTTAACTCAGATTTAAGTTCAATTCAACCAAAGTTAAAAGAAAACTGCTGAGCATGTGCATGCACAATCCAGCAAATCAAGTAACAAAGCAATGGCATAAAGCAGATAAACATCCGCTTTGTCCATAAAAATAAGTATTGCATATAATACTTGGACCCTAGATTCACACCCAATTTCAAATGAAGCTACATTATGCTGAGTTATAACTATTTTTGGGTTTCAAAAAGCTAATAACAATCACAAAATTAGGAATTGAACTTTCATTTCTTCTATGGTTAGTAGCTCATCCTTGCAGAGAAAATGCTATGATATAAATGAAAGTCGTACATTGCTAAATGATGTAAAAGATGAGACTGTTAATGGGTATCTCACTATTGAGAGGAAGTCTTCTACTTACCTTTTCTGGTCCAAGGCATGGGGGCTGGTCAGAGATGTTTATATCCAGTTCCATAGGATAAAGAGTAATGAAATTTCAGTACAAGATGTGAGAAAAACCTGCAAACAGTGAATTGAAAATGTCATCTGAGGTTGCTAAGGAAGTTAAAAGGCTGAAGAAGAAGCTGGTGTAGTTGAACCAGAATTGTAGTTCATGTTCCTTGGTAAATTGTAGTTGCCAAAGCAAAAGAGCTAGTAGTGAAAGCAGTGCAAGTAGTAGTAGTGCAGATATGAGCCTGATGACTTATGAGAGAAAGTACGGTAAACAATGGTTTACTAAAAACACCAATTATTTGCATCCAAAAGATCCTGGAGATGAGCTCATTCTTAATGAGAATCAAAAAGATTTTGAACATTTTGAGCACAGTAATTATGGTGGAAACTTGATAGATACTCTTGATGGTAGCGTGATTGAAGTTGAATCCTTGGCAGCTATGAACTCCAAAACACATGAGGGATCTTCAGAGCCCGACAATTCATGTTCCAGTTTGCAATAGGTATTTTAAAGCTACATAAATTTCAAAACTTTAAGGCTTCAGAATTCCTCATTCTCATGCCACAGTTGATGAACAAAAAAAATATATATTTTTCTTTGGCATTTTTCCAAACAGTTAGAGTGCTCATTGGAAATGTCCTGGTGAGTGCTTACTTGTAGCTGCATTAAATTTTCGTTGAATTTAATTTAATTTTTCCCTTTCTTGTCAAGTTTTTTTCACTTGAATATCCAACTATCTACTAACAACAAGTTTCTATCAGCTTCTTGGAACACTAACTTAAAATTTTATCAACAAAAAAATGCATAAAAGGAACATAAAAAGGATAAAGACAAATCAACATCTACCTCCTTTTCAAGTTGACAAAGAGAATCATTTGTCACTTTGTCATTGATGAATAACTAGTTTGTTTGCCCTGAAAAGTCCCAAATATACATCTGCACAATCAACACCAGCAAATTATACATAACCAATGTAACATTGAAGCCCATGCACAAAATCAACTAATAGTTAGATAACTCACAGACTATACTCCAAGTCGATTATGTCACAGGCTTTCTTGTAGAATTTGGCCACATAGTATCACACTATCACATAACCTATTAATCAATCAGCAGATTTCAATCATCCAAAAAAAAACAACAATTCACAGCTTATCCAACCATTGCATATTTCAATCAACCAAGGTATACATCAATGCAAAAACATAGAAAAAAACCCACAAAATATCCAACACATTTTTATTCAAATCTGGAAAATTAATAACACGAAGAACATAAAATTTGAAACAGCACTGCAGAGAGGAGATTACCATGTTGGTGGACGTCAGCCATGGGGAGCAGGATCGCAACAAGCCCAGTGGCAAGTAGGGTGGAGACCGTCGGGCAGCATGGGGTGGCGAGCTTCAACGGCCGCACTAGCGATGGCCGGGGTCGCGGTAGCATGGTGGAGGGTGACATGAGGGAGGACAAGCCCGCTGAGGCGCGATTGAGGAAGGCGATGCGAGGGAGGCTTGGTGTGGTGGATGATGGCAACACGAGGGAGGAAGGGGGACGCCGGTGCTAAAAGAAAAAAAGAAGGAGAACGGCACTGGGAGAGAATTAGAATTAGGGATGCCTTTTTTTGTTTACGTCGCTGAAGGAGAAGGAATCTTAATTTTCTTTAAATTTTAAATATGAAGCAATTAAAAATTAATTAATTAACCCTAATTTATTTTTAATTTCAACTAAACCCCATTGTATGTATTGTACAATAAGAATATTGTCTCCTCATACTTTTCCTATGAACATTATTCTTTCAGTCCCATCCTATGTCCCCATATCACCCCACCGTGATACTCCCACCCGACCTCTCTTCATCTTTTACTCTAACCCTCACCTTTTCACCGCCGCCGCCGTTGCATCATTTTTCAATAAACACCCAATACCATGGCATCAGTACAACCTTTCACGGCTACCACCTCATCTCAACCACAAACCCTTCCATTGTCACTCTAGTCATCTCACCCTCCCAAACCCCCAACTTCTCACCGATGTTGCTACCCTCCTGAACCTCCAATTTATCAATGCCATCCTACCCATTTTTACGTCATCTCCAACCTCCACCGCTACAACTCTATTACCACCATCACATTCTTTAATTCCAACAACAATAATAACAACAACATTCAATTTTTTTAAAATAAAAAGAAATTTGAAGAAAAAAAATGTCAAGATCTAGAGGAATAGAAGAATAAAACAACAAATCTGGAGAGACAAAGATGGGAGATATGGGGTATGAAGTCAGAGGTGTAGAGTTGGAAATGAGGGTGTAAGGGTGGTAGTTATGGTGATGAAAGTGAGGAATAACAATAGAAGAGTGGCAGTGAGAATGACGGTGGCAACGACGATGTCATTCTTTTGAAGCGTCCTTCGCTTGTTCTCTTCAGCTTGGAGCTATGGCTGATGTTGTTGGAGGAAGCAGTGGAATGGTGCAGTGGAGGATGGTGGTGGTGCGTCGCTGAGGACGGTGGTGGTGGGAGGCTAAGGGTGAGGGTGGCGCAGAAGGATGAGTGTTAGGTGGTGGTGGTGATAAAGGCAGAGAGGACAAAGGAGGAAGATACTGGTGGTGGAAGTAGAGGTGGCTTGTGATGTGTGATGTATGTTGACAGGACGGATTTATACACATTGTAATGGGAGAAAATGCCTCCACTATAATTTAAATTTTTTTTGAGTAGTATATGATAATAATATTTATTTGTCCTGATTAAATTATTGAATTTGACTTCATAATAATTTTTTACTCAACTTTTGATACTTAATAATCAGTTTAAGAATTTTATATTAGATGTCTATTAAAATGATCAATTCTCAATTTAAATAAGATTAATATTTTTTTTTAAAAAATGAAATCAAAAGATATTATTTATTTTTTCTAAAATTAGTTTTAGTTTTTTCTGTAGCAACTATATTAATTAAATTTTTTTTTCAACTATGAGAAGTGAATTTTTAAATAGTTGTTTAGTGATATATATATATAAAGAGACATTTCG
>NC_029787.2:49391683-49401298 GCF_000816755.2 Arachis ipaensis | reverse complement strand
TTATATTGTTAAAAAAATATTATTCAATTTTTTAAAAAATATAAACCTAAAAAATAGAATTATAAATTATATTTATTATTTAAATTATTATTTAGTGTTTTAATTTGTAAATTATATATTTTAAAGATTAATCATATTTTACAATAATAAAATATAATTATAACAATAAGGGATAAGTATTGTTTTGGTCCCTAACGTTGAGGGTTAGAATCGAAACCATCTCCAATGTAATTTTCGATTCATCCTTAACGTTGTTTTTCGTATTAAAAACGTCATTTTTAATAAAATTTTTAATTTTATTCCTAAACTATCCCTAATCGCCAGCGAGCCACCGCGACCACCTTTCCCCCTCTCCCCTTTCTTTTTCTTCTTTTCTCATCTCTTCTCTGTCCCCTTGCCCCACTTTCTTTTCCTCTGCCACCGAACAGCCGCCGCGTCCTTCAGTGACGGCGTTGCCACCCAACCTTCGCCACTGCGCCCTTACCTGCGTCCCAACCAGTCACCACCCCCTGTCCGAACCCTAACCCAGCCAACCACCCCCGCGACCCTCTACCCTCTTCTCCCCCTCGCGTCTCCTCTCAGCGTCGAACCACCATCGCGAACCAACCTCCCCATGGCCGAACCACTGACCCGTAGCCTCCACCATCGACGAGCCATGGCGACCCAACCCAGTGCTGCCGTGGCGTCCAGGGCCTTCCCCTTCGTGCGAAGCCCTTTCCCCTTTCCCTTGCTCCATCGCTCCTCTCACTGTCTTCGAAGGTTAGAACAGGGCAAAACTCCTATTTCTATTTCACTGCGTACTGACCGCTGCCACGTCGCCAGCACCACCACCACCCCCTGTTTCCATTTCTACTTCTTCTGCTTCTGCATCTTCTGGGTTTGCTTCTACATCTTCTGCTTCGTCTTCTACTTTTTGCTTCTGCTTGAGTGCTTCTGCTTCTGCATCTTCTTTGTTGAATCTGATTTGATTTGTTGGATCATTGTTGGTTTTGTTCTTGTTTTGATTTCTGAATTGCTGTTGATTGGTTTGTTCTTTTTTTTATTTCTGAATTGTTGTTGGTTTTGTTGAATCTGGTTTTTGTTCTTGTATTTTTAATTTGTTAATGAAAGAAGAATTTATTTTTTCTGGAAGAAGAAGAACAAAAAGGATGAAATGGTGAAAAAAGGGTAGTTTGATTTGTTGAATCATTGTTGATTTTGTTCTTGTTTTGATTTCTGAATTGCTATTGATTGGCTTTGTTCTTTTTTTGATTTTTGAATTGTTATTGATTTTGTTGAATCTGGTTTTTGTTCTTGTATTTTTAATTTATTAATGGAAGAAAAATTTGTTTTGTCTGGAAGAAGAAGAAGAACAAGTTTCTCCTGGAGGAAGAAGAACAAGAAGAATGAAATGGTGAAAAAAAGGGTAGTTTTGTCATTAATAAAAAAATTTTATTAGAAAGGACGATTTTAAAATAAAATGTAACATTAAGGACGATTTTAAATAAAAAATTATATTAGGGATGGTTTCGATTCTGACATTCAACGTTAGGGACCAAAAAATACTTATCTCTAACAATAATTATGTTATATGTACATAAAAAGTAACTATCCATATAGAATACATATTGAAATATAAAATACATATTGAAAATAAATTAAATAATAAATATATTTATACATAATACATAATGGTTAATGAACAATTTTATAACTGATTTTTATGCAATATAATATTTTTATTATAAAAATTATTGGAGTTTATTTATCTTGTGTCTTAGAGGTATATATTAAAATTACAAATTAAGAATATTTTTATTAAAAATATAAAAAATTTAAATTTTTAATATATTTATTTTGCAGTTATTAAATAAAAAAATTTAAAACCTTTCACTAATATTAAGCTTGTTATGTGTCTTTAGGACATATATTAGCTAAACCCAAATTATTATTATGTTATATATATTTTGCCTTCACTGTCAAAATTTTTTATATCCGTTACTGTATGTTGATGATAGAAACGAAGAGAATGAAGTCATGAAGATGATCAGAGACAGAGATGATAATATTATAAGAGTAGAATGGGAAAATAATATTTTGATTTTAAAAAATTTGATAAAAGGATATAATTGATATATATTTAAAATATTAAGGACAAAATTAAAAACAAATTAAAATTTAAAGGTATTTTTAAAATTTTCGATGAATTTCAAGGACACAAAATTCTAAAAGTTTATTAATTTTTTATCACTAGTTTTTGCCGTAGAAATTGTGGCTATGTAAAGGTGACTTTGATCATCTGCATCTCCATTTCCTATTCAATTTTCGTTCCAACAGTCCATTCTTAGAACCAAGAAGCTTACTTGTTATGGTATTATTTTTAGTTCTTTTTTAGTTCGGAGTAAATTTATTATGCAGGTATGTTTTTTTTGGATCTTTCGATACGTGTCTAATACGATAAGAACTGAAGTGAGATTGATTGTTTAGATAATAACAAATTAACAGCATACATGTTTAATAGGATAGTAATTATGTGTATTCTGAATTTTGTTGATGTGAGATTAGTTAATACAAAAAAAAGATGACAACACATAAATAATTATTTGCCACTGAAAAAGTTAGATGTTCTTAAGATCTTCAAATGTTATAGAAGAATGATTGGGAGAGGATGGGTATCATAATAAAAATTTAATAAGGAGCTGTTTTTAGTGTCTATAGCTGTATTTGGAGATTTTTTTTTTCAATATAACATTATTTTCAAATATAGCTTGAATCATATGGCTTGAAGAGTTTATAGTGATTGGATCATATCATGTTGCAACCATAATATTGAGAACTTTAGATATATGTAACATGTTACTGGCATGACTTTGAAGTGTTCTCTCCTCCTTACATTATGGCTTACGATACAAATTCTCTTATGTTTAGTGTCATGTAAATCGAAATTTAGTTGGGGGAATTTACTTCTATATTAGGTTTGATACTATTACTAAAAGTTTTATTTTGATTTAAACATTTTACATAGTTATACACAATTGTTTATCAAGTGGTCATTTAAATATTAGATTTAAAAATTTATTATTTTTACTGATATAACAAAATTTTTGAATACTTATGTAAAATATTTTTTATACTAATTATACATCGAACTACCAAATAAATGAATAATAGAAAAAGAAATTGACTATATATTGAAATTAAATATTAAATATAAATAGAATTTAATCTTTATTATGACATAAAAAATGATAGAAAAGAACGTTTGATATATAGCTATACCAATAATAATTAGTTAATTATACACAAAATAAGAGGGTTAAAAATGTGTAAATATAAAATGATAGTGGTTTATATGCTACAAAAATGGACAAGCTGACGTGAATCACAACTATAAAGGAGCAACGCTTTTTTTTACCGGGAGAAAAATAGTTTTGCGGATTTTATCTTTTTTTATCTTTTTAATGTTGTAAGCACATTTTGTTGGGGAAGAATTTTATCTTTTTATTTTG
This sequence comes from Arachis ipaensis, assembly GCF_000816755.2. NCBI lineage: Eukaryota > Viridiplantae > Streptophyta > Magnoliopsida > Fabales > Fabaceae > Arachis > Arachis ipaensis. The sequence continues at coordinate 49,397,810 of NC_029787.2, read as the reverse complement.
ATCTGTAGTTGAAGGTTGTAGAAGGTTTAGAGAGGGGATTGAATCTATAACCTTCTTTTACTTTCAAGAAATAACTCTTTAAATACAAACTTTTAGTCTGAATCTGTTTGAACTCAGCAGCAAAAAATTTATGAGACAATTTCTTTTTGTCTCATGAATATAAGAAAATAGAACAGAGAAGGGAAGAGAGAAGCTGACACTATCATGTATCCTGGTTCAATTGCTTTGTGTAATGCAACTTACATCCAGTCTCCACCACAATAGTGGTGGAATTTCCACTATAGTTAAAGTATTACATACACCAATTCCACAGGATTGACACAATTCTTTCCCACTCAAGTTCTAACCTAACTTGACTTGGCTATGCTAATACCTAACTCTTCACTCTTAGTGCTTACCCAACTAAAAAAAGGGTACCTTATTGGTACAAGATACAAGACACTATAAACAACCTAAAGAAATCTGAAATACTCAGACTTTTTACTCAAGTGTATCACTCAGCCTTTTATCACTCTTTGGCTTTTTCATAAGCTCTCTCATTCATCCTTTTACCACTTAAGAAATTACAGAAAGACATACATTGAAAAATAAAATTATAATCTGTAAAACATGAAGGAGATTGATGCTTCAACAGCCTTACTTGCTATAGGTTGAACTGGATTCACTTGACTCTGTTTGAGTTCCTCATTCTAGCGAAATGCTTCTTTAACTAGAGAGCACTGTCCAAGTTGATGAATTCTTCAGAGAAAACTTCTCAGAACAAAACTTCCAAATCTTGATTCTTTCTCCTTATTTTCAGAAGAGTCAAAATTTTCTTTTTGTATCTCCTTGCATGTTGCTGAATTGCTCTCTTCCAAGTCAACTCCTCGAGTTGTGTACTACCAACTTACCATTTCACTCTTTTCAATTAATCCCCAAATTAGGAATATTAGAGCTGGTCCTTTTTTCATGACCGAAGACATCAGAGAGAAAAGAGAAAGTTATTCAGTGGTAAACCCAAATCCGAGCCATTAATAATGTGCTTTGGCTCCAAAAAACTTTGTGAACCATTGATTTACAGCAGCAGAGATCAAAGACTTCTTTCTTCATTTAACCAAAAATGGTATCACAGAAAGTTGGAGAAGGAGTGAAGAAATTAACATGCATGCAAATGAAAATAAATCACCTTTAACTTTTGACTTAGCTTACTGTGGTTTGATTTGGGTGATTAGACCTTTGCTTTATACTTAACCTTTTTCTTTCTTTCTTCTCTGGTGAAATGAATAAGGAGGATGAAGCTCTCTCTTACTTTCTGATTCTGACCGAAGCACACATGTGAAGATTTGCTTTGGAAGACTTCAGCTTAAAGGAGTCATCTTGGGCTTGTGTTGGATTTGTTTTATTTGGCCCAGCTGAATTGTTTGCCTTGATTCGTTTGGGATTTCTTTGTTTAGACAACCCACCAACTGCGGTTTTTGTTTTCTTGCATTTGGGCTGCTGTTTGTTTTAATTTTGGCCTGCATCACTTTATCGAACATAATTAAAAACTAATTGGATGATTAACCCAATAAAATAATGTTTGTCATCATCAATTATAATTAGTTAATTTCTTAACTCAACAATCTCTCCCTTGATGACAAACATAATTGTAACAATGATCAAAGGGATTGAATTTAAATAAGATTAAGGAACTTCCCTTTCAAGTGATGTCATTTGCCTTTGGGTTGCTCCCCTTAGATTTATACTCTTCTCTTCTTTTCTGTTTGCATATACTTATTGGAAACACAATAAAATACTATATACTATCCATGGATGCAGCAAGCAATAATAGTTTCAAACAGTTTTAACATCTCATGAAACATGACTAAGGAAATTTTTAAAAATAGCCAAATGTTTAGCCCAAAACTGAATCAAAACAAATCAGCAATTGTAACAAATATCCAGCTCAAAACTGCTCAAAAACTAAACAATACACAGCATCAAGACTAGCAATGTCAAAACAGAGCAACACATCATGTAAAGCAAACAAAACAGAGCAACAAATTATGTAAATCAAATTCACATGCTAAAAAAAAATCACAGCTGCAATAAGATTAGCAAATTCATATGCTACTACTCCCCCTTTTGTCATCAAAGGTGGTACAAAAGTGAACTAAAAACTGCAACAAAAGTTTAGGTCAAAGTTCAAAACCAGTGAGTAACTAGAATAAAGTGCAAAAGTTGTTTAAAGTATTATAGTCATCCGAAATAGGCAAAGAGTAGTTCAAAAATAAATAACAACAGTTTTCATGAGACAAAAGTGAACAAAAGGCTGCAGCAACATGAGACAAATTCAGGCATCCGAACCATCCTCATCAGAATAGCATCTTCTTCAGGATCAATGGTAGCATTGTCATCCTCTTGGAGATTGTCAATGAATTTCATGAATACAGCCACTCTATCTCTGGATTTCCTAAGGAAGTTTTTATGCTTGGTAGCTAGTTTTCTTTGCTCCTTATTCATAGCAATCAGATGGTTTGACTGAGAGACAAACTCTTGCACCATATCCTTAACAACCTCAAATAAAGCAGCTTTCTGTCCAGTGGAGGCTGAAGTACCTGTGGTAGAAGGAGAAGGAATGTCTTTTGGTACATAGTCATCATCATCATCATCATCAAGAACCACCGTTTCAGATCGAATGGGTCTCTTTTTATGTTGTTTCATTGAAACACTTCCTTTTAGATAAGAGTGTCTATTTTCATATGACTTATTTGACAAGTCAACACCAAAATGTTAAAAAATACAGGTTAAGAACATGCCATAAGGAAGAGCTTTATCCTTCTTCTCACTTCTAACACAATCAAACATATATCTTACCATTAAGTAAGCAAAAGAAATTTCAGTTTTTGTGAGAATAGCATACAAGTGTAAGACACCATTTGATATGAGCCACTTTGAGGAAGGATAATATGGTTCACTATGCGGTGCAACTGAGCACGAGTGTAACCCAAGACTTTGTGAGTTGGAGTGATGCCATCAATCAAAGAAATATGTTCATAAATATAGGCTAGAGCATCATTGAAAGAGAGACCTACCCCTTCATCCCACTTACCTGATGTATAGGCACATTGGTGCACAATTTGTGAATCACACTTTTCACAACTCGTACCACTGACCAGCAAGTGCATTGGGTCATCCAAGTAATACCTCACATGAGTAAGGGTCGAATCCCACGGAGATTGTTGGTTTGAAGCAGTCTATGGTTATCTTGTAAATCTTAGTCAGGAAGTCAGTTATGTTTATCAGTTGAATTGCAAATAAACAAGAGAGCATGGATTAAAGGTTACTTGTTATGCAGTAACACAGTTAAGCGCGAATGAACATCTTAGATAGGAACAAGCGTATTTGAATAGAAAACAGAAATACTTGCATTAATTCATCGAGACACAGCAGAGCTCCTCACCCCAACAATGGAGTTTAGAGACTCATGCCGTCAAAGAGTACAAAGTTCAGATCTTAAATGTCATGAGATGTAAAATAAGTCTCTAAAAGTTGTTTAAATACTAAACTAGTAGCCTAGGTTTACAGAAAATGAGTAAACTCTGATAGATGGTGCAGAGATCCACTTCTGGGGCCCACTTGGTGTGTGCTGGGGCTGAGACTTAAGCAATTCACGTGCATAAGGCTATTTTGGGCGTTCAACGCCAGGTTTGGGTCCATTTCTGGCGTTGAACTCCAACTTTTGATCCTTTTCTGGCGCTGGACGCCAGAATTGGGCAGAGAACTGGCGTTGAACGCCAGTTTACGTCGTCTATCCTCGTGCAAAGTATGGACTATTATATATTTCTGGAAATCCCTGGATGTCTACTTTCCAACACAATTGGAAGCACGCCATTTCGAGTTCTGTAGCTCCAGAAAATCCACTTTGAGTGCAGGGAGGTCAGAATCCAACACACAAACATAGATAAGCACTTAACATAGAGAAAACGAAAAACAGAGAAAGTAAGAACAAGGAACGAGTCCACCTTAGTGATGATGGCATTTCCTTCTTGAGGAACCAATGATGTTCTTGAGCTCTTTTATGTCTCTTCCTTGCCTTTGTGGCTTGATTCCTAGTGATTTTTGGTATTTGTATCCTCAGTTGCTTCCAATAATTATGTGGAGGGAAGTGCATCCCCTGAGGTATCTCAGGGATCTCTTGATTTGCAGCCACATGTTCTACCACTGAGCTATAGATCCTTCACATAATTGTTTTACCACACCAAACTTAGAATGTCGCTCGCCCTCGAGCAAAAGAAGAAGGAATAGATGAAGAAGAAGATGTGAAAAAAAAAACTAGGATTATGAGGAGGGAAGTGGAGATCCTGTGGGGTCTACAGATCTTGAAATGATCCTGTGAGGTCTACAGATCTTGAGGTGTCAAGGCATTTACATCCCTGCACCAATTTAGGCATGCAAAATGCCCTTGCACACAACTCTGGGCGTTCAGCGCCAAGTTTTTGGAGGAACTTCAGCACCGTTTTAGTATCATTGGTGGATGTGGCAATGGCCTCAACCCATTTTGATACATAATCAACTGCCACCAGAATATAAGTGTTTGAGTATGATGGTGGGAAAGGTCCCATGAAGTCAATTCCCCATACGTCAAACAACTCAATCTCCAAGATTCCTTGTTGAGGCATGGCGTAACCATGAGGCAGATTGCCAGCTCTTTGACAACTGTCACAGTTACGTTCAAACTCTCGGGAATCTTTATAGAGTGTGGGCCAATAGAAGCCACATTGGAGGACCTTGGTGGCTGTTCGCTCACCTCCAAAATGGCCTCCATATTGAGATCCGTGGCAATGCCACAGGATCATCTGTGCTTCTTCTCTAGGCACACACCTACGGATAATTCCGTCTGCACATCTCTTAAAGAGATAAGGTTCATCCCACAAGTAGTACTTTGCATCAGTAATTAATTTTTTCTTCTGTATCCTGTTGTACTCCTTGGGTATGAACCTTGCAGCTTTATAGTTTGCAATATCGGCAAACCATGGTGTTTCCTGAATGGCAAACAAGTGCTCATCTGGAAACGTCTCAGAGATCTCAAGAGAGGGGAGGGGCGTCCCTTCTACTGGCTCTATCCGTGATAGATGATCAGCCACTTGGTTCTCTGTCCCTTTTCTGTCTCTTATTTCTATATCAAACTCTTGCAGAAGCAGCACCCATCTAATGAGCCTGGGTTTTGAATCCTGCTTTGTGAGAAGATATTTAAGAGCAGCATGATCAGTGTACACAATCACTTTTGATCCTACTAAGTATGATCTGAACTTGTCAATGGCGTAAACCACTGCAAGTAATTCTTTTTCTGTGGTTGTGTAGTTTTTTTGGGCATCATTTAGAACGCGACTAGCATAATAAATGACATGTAGAAGCTTGTCATGCCTCTGTCCCAATACTGCACCAATGGCGTGATCACTGGCATCACACATTAGCTCAAATGGTAACGTCCAGTCTGGTGCAGAAATGACTAGTGCTGTGACCAGCTTAGCTTTCAGTGTTTCAAACGCCTGCAGGCACTCTGTGTTAAACACAAATGGCGTGTCAGCAGCTAGCAGATTGCTTAGAGGTTTTGCGATTTTTGAAAAATCCTTTATAAACCTCCTATAGAATCCTGCATGCCCCAGAAAGCTTCTGATTGCCTTAACATTGGCAGGTGGTGGTAATTTTTCAATTACCTCTATTTTTGCTTGATCCACCTCTATTCCCTTGTTTGAGATTTTATGCCCAAGAACAATTCCTTCAGTCACCATGAAGTGACACTTTTCACAGTTTAAAACTAGGTTGGTCTCTTGGCATCTTTTCAGAACAAGTTTCAGGTGATCAAGACAGGAGCTGAATGAGTCTCCATATACTGAGAAGTCATCCATGAAGACTTCCAGAAATTTTTCTACCATATCAGAGAAAATAGAGAGCATGCATCTCTGGAAGGTTGCAGGCGCATTACATAGCCCAAATGGCATCCTTCTATGAGCAAACACTCCAGATGGACATGTGAATGCTGTTTTCTCTTGATCCTGGGGATCTACTGCAATCTGGTTATAGCCTGAGTAGCCATCCAAAAAGCAGTAATAAGCATGACCTGCTAGTCTCTCTAGCATCTGGTCTATGAATGGTAAAGGAAAAT
>NC_029787.2:49389913-49391644 GCF_000816755.2 Arachis ipaensis | reverse complement strand
TGTGAATTTAAAGCAGAGCTTATAATCACTGGAAAAGTGTCACCTTCTCTCAGAAATACATATTTCAAGGATGGTGGTAATGGCTTGAGCTCGGGTTTAGGAGATTTTTCCTCTTCCAGAAGAAATTTCAGAGGCTCTTTCATGTCCTCTGAGTCTTCCAAATCGGGCTGAACATCCTTAAAGATATGTTCCAACTCTGATTCAAGACTCTCAGCCATGTTGATCTCTTCTACCAAAGAGTCAATAAGATCAACTTTCATGCAGTCTGTTGATGTGTTTGGATGCTGCATGACTTTGACAGCGTTAAACTTAAACTCATCATCATTGACTCTCAGGGTTATTTCCCCCTGTTGGACGTCAATGAGGGATCGTCCAGTTGCTAGGAAGGGTCTTCCTAGAATGAGAGTAGCACTCTTGTGCTCCTCCATTTCCAGCACAACAAAGTCAGTGGGAAAGGCGAATGGCCCAACTCTGACAATCATGTCTTCAATCACGCCTGATGGGTATTTAGTGGAACCATCAGCAAGTTGGAGACATATCCGGGTTGGTTTAACTTCTTCAGTTAAGCCAAGCTTCCTGATAGTGGATGCAGGTATTAGGTTGATGCTTGCCCCAAGATCGCATAAAGCTGTCTTGGTGCAATTACCTTCTAATATGCATGGTATCAGAAAACTCCCAGGGTCTTTAAGCTTTTCAGGAAAGCTTTTCAGAATGACTGCACTGCATTCTTCAGTGAGGAGAACTTTTTCTGTTTCTCTCCAATCCTTTTTATGACTCAAGATCTCTTTCATGAACTTGGCATAAGAAGGTATTTTCTCAAGTGCTTCTGCAAATGGAATCTTTATTTCAAGAGTCCTGAGATAATTTGCAAAGCGAGCAAATTGCTTATCCTGCTCAGATGTCTAACTGAACCCACTCTGAAAACATTTCAGAGGGGCATTTTCGTAGCATCTCTCTGTATCTCTCCCAGGCATCATAAAGAGATTCATTATCTCCTTGTTTAAAGCCTTGGATGTCCAGCCTTAGCTGTGTCATCCATTTTGGGGAAAAGTATTGATTCAGGAATTTTTCTGTCAGCTGTTTCCATGTCCTTATGCTGGCCTTAGGTTGGTTATTTAACCACCTCTTAGCTTGATCTTTCACAGCAAATGGAAACAGTAATAGTTTGTAGATATCCTGATCTATTTCCTTATCATGTACTGTGTCAGCAATTTGTAAAAGCTGTGCCAGAAACTCTGTAAGTTCTTCTTGTGGAAGACCGGAATACTGGCAATTTTGCTGCACCATGATAATGAGCTGAGGATTCAACTCAAATCTACTGACTCCAATGGAGGGTATGCAGATGCTACTCCCATATGAAGCAGTAGAGGGGTTAGCATATGACCCTAGAGTCCTCCTAGACTGTTCATTTCCACTTAGATCCATGATGGAGAAAGGGAGATGATGTAAAATAAAAAAATATTTTTATTTATTTATTTATTTATTTAATTATTTTGAAAATAAAATAAATTAAAATAAAATAAATAAAAATAGGTAAAGATTTTCGAAAAAATGTGGAGAGAGAAAGTGGTTAGGAAGTTTTGAAAAAGGTTTTAAATTTTGAAATAAAAATCTGAATTTTAGAAATAGATTTTGAAAATTTGCTTTTAAAACAGAGAGAAAAGATATTTTTGAATTTAAAGAGGAGAGAGAAAACAATAAGATAGCACAAGATTTAAAATTTTTAGATCT
>NC_029787.2:49382897-49389525 GCF_000816755.2 Arachis ipaensis | reverse complement strand
AACGCTCTAGCCAAATGAGTTATGAATGTAACACTTGTTTTGAAGAAGTATATATTTTTTTTTTTGAAAAATCAACAAGAAAATACCAAACTTAAAGTTTGGCACAGGATTTAATAGAAAAAATTATTTTTGAAAAATATTTTAAAAATATGATAGCCAATTACCATGAACATAAACACCACGTTCTAACTAATTGAGCTATAAATTTAAAGTGTTTTAACAAGGGATAAATAATAAAAGACTCTAAACCAAAAAAGAAAAATTTTTCCTAATCTAAGCAACAAAATAAACCGTTAGTTGTCCAAACACGAACAATCCCCGGCAACGGCGCCAAAAACTTGGTGCACAATTTGTGAATCGCACTTTTCACAACTCGTACCACTGACCAGCAAGTGCACTGGGTCGTCCAAGTAATACCTCACGTGAGTAAGGGTCGAATCCCACGGAGATTGTTGGTTTGAAGCAGTCTATGGTTATCTTGTAAATCTTAGTCAGGAAGTCAGTTATGTTTATCAGTTGAATTGCAAATAAATTCTAGCTTATACCACGAAGATTCTGATTAAGAGATCTAAGAGATACTCATTCAATTTGATATAGAACGGAGGTGGTTGTCAGGCACACATTCATGGATTGAGAATGGTGATGAGTGTCACGGATCATCACCTTCATCACAGTTAAGCGCGAATGAACATCTTAGATAGGAACAAGCGTATTTGAATAGAAAACAGAAATACTTGCATTAATTCATCGAGACACAGCAGAGCTCCTCACCCCCAACAATGGAGTTTAGAGACTCATGCCGTCAAAGAGTACAAAGTTCAGATCTTAAATGTCATGAGATGTAAAATAAGTCTCTAAAAGTTGTTTAAATACTAAACTAGTAGCCTAGGTTTACAGAAAATGAGTAAACTCAAATAGATGGTGCAGAGATCCACTTCTGGGGCCCACTTGGTGTGTGCTGGGGCTGAAACTTAAGCAATTCACGTGCATAAGGCTGTTTTGGGCGTTCAACGCCAGGTTTGGGTCCATTTCTGGCGTTGAACTCCAACTTTTGATCCTTTTCTAGTGCTGGACGCCAGAATTGGGCAGAGAACTGGCGTTGAACACCAGTTTACGTCGTCTATCCTCATGCAAAGTATGGACTATTATAAATTGCTGGAAAGCCCTGGATGTCTACTTTCCAACTCAATTAAAAGCACGCCATTTCGAGTTCTGTAGCTCCAGAAAATCCACTTTGAGTGCAGGGAGGTCAGAATCCAATAGCATCAGCAGTCCTTTTTCAGCCTGAATCAGATTTTTGCTCAGCTCCTTCAATTTCAGCCAGAAAAATACCTGAAATTACAGAAAAACACACAACTCATAGTAAAGTCCAGAAATATGAATTTTTCCTAAAAACTAATGAAAATAAACTAAAAACTAACTAAAACATACTAAAAATTATATGAAATTAACCCCAAAAAGCGTATAAAATATCCGCTCATCACACATGCACCAACATCAGTGTATTTCAGAGAAGCACTGATGGTTTCATTATTCAAAATTATGTCACGGCCTTTTACATAGGAATGAATAGTCCCCTCATGGTAAGTCATGTTTGCATAAAATTTCTTGAGTAACACTGGGTAAACATGTTTTTTGATTTTAAAAAGATGGTTCCTAGTCCAAAAAAATAAGATTATCAAAAAATTCAAAACCTTTCTTTTTCAGATTAGGTAAATCAACCAAAAAGGTAGGACACAAGGTACGGTGAACAATGACACCTTCATAGAAATTATTATTCATGGCAGATCAAAAACGGTGAGGATTGTAGTTTGAGTGGGAGGTCATAAAGTGAGCTTCGTGTGCAAAAGGGTCTATGGAAGGCTCTTTAACGGATTTGAGAAGGATTCGAGTTTTACCTCTTTAAGCAAGAGAAGGAGCAGACCTAGGTTTAGGTCTGGTAGGTTCAGACACAGGTTCCTCTGCAGCCAGGTGCTTCCCTTTCGAAGTGCTTGGCTTGGAAGGAGGGAGGAAACCTTGAAGGGTTCTTTGTGCGAGTCATAAGGTCAGTGCAAGGAGGAGATTTAGGAGGCGACATAGATGGTATAAAGGTCTGATCTTGAGAGCGTGTGCAAGGTTTTGATTTTGCTGGGAGCTTAAGAATCTTTTCACGAGGAGGCTTTTGAAGAACAGTTTTCTTCCTCATTTGGCCTAGTTCTGATTTTGAATGAAGTGAAGCACTAATGGTAGTGGGAAGTAACCGAAGAGGTGGATGAAGGAGTTATGAAGGGAGAAGCCAGAAGGTTGGAAATCGTATCTAGAAAAAAAGGTTTCTTGAAAAATGCAACTGCAACACCTATGATTTGACCTTGAAAAGACTTGACATCATGAAAAAGTGTTTTAATTTAAAAACCATTTAAATAAAAAACTGATTTAAATAAAACTTTTTCACTAAAAGACAAAAAGAATAAAAATAAAAAATAAGGATAAAAATAAGAGAAAATAAGGATTTAAGGAAACATATTGGACCATTATATGTAACATTCATTGGGCTTAGAGGTGGTAGTGTTTTAAGGAAACATGTTGGACAACTCAGATTCTGAACTTTAGGATTGGCCCAGATGATTCAGCACATGCATTAGAGCCCAGAAATTAAAATTCAGAGTGATGGTTCTTCATTTACCCAGAATTGTCTCATCCCAACCTGTGAGATAAAAACTTTAACAAACACATTAGCAAGGCTCAAATAATGAATCATGACTTAAAATCCCAAGATTAGTCCTAAGCATGCAGAATCTGTCTTTAGCTAGTGGTTTGGTGAAAATATCTGCTAATTGGTCCTCTGATTTACCAAATTGAATGCTAATATTTCTTTTTTAAACATGTTCTCTTATTGAGTGAAATCTTACTTCAATATGTTTAGTTCTAGAGTGCATAATAGGATTTTTAGAAATATTAATGGCACTCATATTGTCACACAATAAAGGAATATTTTTAGCATTTAATTTATAATCAGCAAGTTGAGTTTTCAATCAAATAAGCTGAGAACAGCAAGAAGAAGCAGCTATATACTCAGCCTCTGTAGTGGATAAAGCCACTGTAGACTGCTTCTTACTTGACCATACATTTAGAGACTTTTCAAGGAAGCAACAAATGCCTGATGTGCTCCATCTATCAATTCTGTCTCCAGCAAAATCTGCATCACAATAACCAACTGCAGAAAAATCATCAATCTTAGGATACCATAGACCAAAATTGGATGTGCCATGAATATATCTAATGATCCTTTTAACTGCTGACAGATGTGATTATTTCGGTTTTGATTGGAATCTAGAACACATTCTAATACTTTGAACAATGTCAGGTCTAGAGGAAGTTAGGTACATGAGAGAGCCAATCATTCCTCTATACCTAGTCTCATCAATATCTTTCTCAGTTTCTCTCTTTTCTAATTTTGAATTAGGGTGCATGGGAGTTTCAATGGGTTTGGTGTTTTCCATACCAAATTTCTTAACTAGTTCCTTGGCATACTTCTCTTGATGAATATAAATACCATTTTCAGTTTGCTTAATTTGAAGCCCAAGGAAAAAATTAAGTTCACCTATCATACTCATGTCAAATTCACTTGTCATGAGTTTTCCAAATTCAGTACAAAGGGATTCATTGGCTGATCCAAAAATTATGTCATCAACATAAATTTGGACTAGAATGAAAGAATCATTAGAATTCTTAATAAATAGAGTAGTGTCTGTGGTGCCTCTTTAAAAATAATTTTTCAATAGAAAAGAGCTAAGTCTCTCATACCAAGCTCTAGGAGCTTGCCTTAAACCATAGAGAGCTTTTGATAGTTTGAAAATATGGTTAGGAAATTTCTTATTTTCAAAACTAGGTGGCCGTGCCACATACACTTCTCTATCTATCACACTATTCAGGAATGCACATTTCACATCCATTTGATACAATTTGAAACCACAATAAACAGCATAAGCAAGAAGAAGTCTTATGGCTTCCATTCAGACAACAGGGGCAAAGGATTAATCAAAATCTATTCCTTCTTCTTGGTCATATCCTTGTGCCACTAGCCTTGCTTTGTTTCTTGCAATGCTACCATCTTCTCCCAGCTTGTTCCGAAATATCCACTTGGTGCCGGTTACTTTCTTGTCACTTGGCTTGGGAATCAATGTCCAAACTTGGTTCTTTTCAAACTCATGAAGCTCTTCCTCCATTGTCTTTACCCAAGATGGGTCAAGAGCTTCCTTGATGTTTTGTGGCTCCATTTGAGAGAGAAAAGCAATGTTTGTTTCTTCATTTGCTTTTCTAGTTGAGGAGCGAGTCTTGACACCTTGTGAAATATCCCCGATGACAAATTCCTATGGATAGTTCTTTAAGAATCTCCATTCACGAGGTCTTGTGGACTTAGAAGCAGATTCGATCACTAAGGGAATCAAGGAACTGGTGGTTTCAGGATCTTCTCCAGATTCATGAGACAAAACAGAATTGTCTCGTATAGGATTTTCAGAAGCTGCAGCTTCAGATTCCTTCTATGCAGAATTTTCATTTTCATAATTTTGCCCATTTTCATCATCCTGATTTCCTGCATCACCATCTTCCAAAATATTTTTAACCAAGTTAGTATCACAAAAGGTAACATGTATGGACTTCTCAATTATTCTAGCATCTTGATGATAAACTCTATATGCTTTACTATTTGTATAGTATCCTACAAATAAACACTCATATGCCTTTGGATCAAAATTTCCCAAATTATCGTTGTTATTTGGAACAAAAAATTTGCATCCAAAGATATGCAAGTAATTTAAATTTGGTGGGTGACCTTTCCAAAGTTCATAAGGTGTTTTCTTCAAAAATTTCCTTATTATAATTCTATTGAAAATGTGGCAAGCTGTGTTAACTGCTTCAGCCCAAAGGAATTTTAGAATATTACTCTCACAAAGCATAACTCTTGTCATTTCTTGAATACTTCTATTCTTTCTTTCCACAACACCATTTTGTTGTGGTGTCCTTGGACAAGAGAAGTTGTGAGATATTCCAAATTCCTCACAAAAGGATTCAAATAAATGGTTTTCAAATTTGGTTCCATGATCACTTCTTATAGAGGTGATCTTTAAATCCCTTTCATTTTGAACTTTCTTGCTAAAAATTTCAAAGGCCGGAAAGGCGTCATTTTTGTGTGCAAGAAATAAAACCCAACCAAACCTAGAGTAGTCATCCACAATTTCGAAACCATAGTGTTTACCACCTAAGCTTTAAGTTCTTGTTGGACCAAATAAATTAACATGTAGCAATTCAAGTGGTCTTTTAGTAGAGATGTCTTCTTTTGATTTAAAGGAACTCTTTGTTTGTTTTTCCATTTGACAAGTGGTGCACGAATCTCCACACTTTCGTACAACTGTACCAGCAAGTGCACTAGGTCGTCCAAGTAATACCTGAGCGAGTCAGGGTCGATCCCACGAGGATTGTTGGTTTGAAGCAAGCTATGGTTATCTTGCAAATCTTAGTCAGGAAAAATCAGAAGGTTGTGTTTTTATGATAAGGGAAAACTATTCATAAGTTGTATTTGTAAATTGGGTTGGAGTCAGTAATAGGAATATAGTTGAGGATTGGAGTTGCTTTGTCTTTCTGAATTAACTCTGGCATTACTGTCTTCTTTTCTTGTGAGTGATATCTTCAATGGCAGGCTGTATGTGATCAACGCCTTTTTTGAGAGGTCGTCAATACTCCTCCGGATCTGAACCCCAGGGTTAGTGTGGATCCATCTCTGCTTGAGGGTGATGCTCGTACAGTCCATTCTCCTTAATGATCCTACTCAAAACGGATCAGAGAATGCTGCATCTTTGGGTTCTAGCCTCTACCACAGAGACCCTAATCTCCCCGTAAATTGACTGAACTGGTGTCTCGAGAAGTCCCCAACGAAGTCATGGATTAGCCGTTTGAGAGATGTATAATCAAGCTGGTGGTGCGTGCTTTCCACTGAAGTATTCACATGAACCCAAGTAGACGCGGGTGTTTGTCAGGCACGTTCATCTTAGTATGATGAACAAAGCTGATTGTCACTGATCATCCTATTCACCATGTTGAAGTACAAATATACATCTTAGAATTAATAATACACGGATCGAAGAGAAACATTAATACTTTTATTAATTCATAGGACTCAGCAGGGCTCCTCCCCTCAACCTTGGAGGTTTAGAAACTCATACTGAAAGGAAAATACAAAGTAGAACTCGAAATAATGGTAAATGATATGCGTCTCTCCCTCAGAGAGATGTAAAATAAGTCTTAAATACTAAATAGATGACTAGTAAGGGTAAAACAATCTATCTAGTGCTAAAATCCACTTCTGGGGCCCACTTGGTGAGTGTTTGGGCTGAGCTTTGATGAGATCCACGTGCTATGAGGCTCCTAGGGTGTTGAACACTGGCTAGGGGGTCCTCTATGAGCGTTTGGATACTGGACTCTACTCTGTGGGCACTGGATGCCTGGAAGGGGGCAGGTAGCTGGCGTTAGACGCTAGTTTTGGGAATCCTAATCCGAAGCAAAGTATAGAGTATTATACATTGCTGAAAAGATCTAGAAGTCAGATTTTCATAGTCGTTAAGAACGCTCCAATTGAACTTCTGTAACTCCA
>NC_029787.2:49381575-49381876 GCF_000816755.2 Arachis ipaensis | reverse complement strand
TCTGGGGCCCACTTGGTGAGTGTTTGGGCTGAGCTTTGATGAGATCCACGTGCTATGAGGCTCCTAGGGTGTTGAACACTGGCTAGGGGGTCCTCTATGAGCGTTTGGATACTGGACTCTACTCTGTGGGCACTGGATGCCTGGAAGGGGGCAGGTAGCTGGCGTTAGACGCTAGTTTTGGGAATCCTAATCCGAAGCAAAGTATAGAGTATTATACATTGCTGAAAAGATCTAGAAGTCAGATTTTCATAGTCGTTAAGAACGCTCCAATTGAACTTCTGTAACTCCAGAAAAGCTCTTC
>NC_029787.2:49380744-49381506 GCF_000816755.2 Arachis ipaensis | reverse complement strand
AAACATAATAAAAACTAACTAAAATATACTAAAAACATACTAAAAATAATGCCAAAAAGCGTATAAATTATCCGGTCTCCGCTCAACCAAACTTAAACTGTTGCTTGTCCCCAAGCAACTAAAAACACAGTAGGATAAAAAAAATTAAGATATAATAAATTTCAAATTTCAAAGTGAAGCTCAGTTACAATTAGATGAGCGGGACTTAGTAGCCTTTGCTTCTGAATAGTTTTGGCATCTCACTATCCATCGAAATTCAGAATGGTTGGCATCTTTAGGAATTTAGAATCCAGATGATATTACTGACTCTCCTAGTTCAGTTCTTTTTGATTCTTGAACACAACTTTCAGAGTCTTTGCCGTGACCCTAAGCACCTTGTTTTCCAGTATTACCACTGGATACAATAATGCCACAGACACTTTAATTGGGTGAACCTTTTCAGATTGTGACTCAGCTTTGCTAGAGTCCCTAGATAGAGGTATCCAAAGTTCTTAAGCACACTCTTTTTGCTTTGGACGACGACTTTAACCGCTCAGTCTCAAGCTTTTCACTTGAACCTTCATGCCACAAGCACATGGTTAGGGACATCTTGTTTTAGCCGCTTAGGCCAGGATTTTATTCCTTTGGACCCTCCTATCCATTGATGCTCAAAGCCTTGGATCCATTTTACCCCTGCCTTTTAGTTTAAAGGGTTATTGGCTTTTTGCTCTTGCCTTTTGGTTTAAAGAGCTATTGGCTTTTTCTGCTTGCTTTTTCTTTTTC
>NC_029787.2:49367454-49379199 GCF_000816755.2 Arachis ipaensis | reverse complement strand
AGGATCTTAAGCCTTCCCGAAAAGACCTCAATGTCTTCAAGTTAACCTCGCAAGAATTGCTGATACTTTTAGACTGAAGATCTAGAAAAGTCGTTACATATTATGAGATATGAAACGAAGCCTAATCCTAAGGGTTTTGATCGCAGATTGCGGTCGATGGACGGGGGAAGGTCCGTAGGTCACGGGTGTCTCATCTCAGGTCATAGGTTTGCGAGTATCTCCTGGGGGATCGGTCACAAGTTGTGGGATCCTCGGAGTATCGTGCACCTAGAGTAGTTTCGAGTCGGGTTTGTGAGTGGTTCACCCGGGGTCTTCACCTAAAATCGTGATCTATCTAACAAAATGGGAATGATCAGTAGATAAATCATAAATTCTGAATAAAATGTAGAGAGACTCCCTCTCTGCGTATAGTAAATGGTAATAAAGCTCAAGATGAAACATAAAAGGAAAGTCATACTCAAAGATTTGGAGGTTCCAACTCCCCTCCTCGGGACGACTCAGGATACTTAATTATTTTCATAATTACAAAGAGAAGCTAGGCACATAATAATTAAGATTCTACATATAAACATGAAGTTGTACCACTTATCCTACTAGTCACTGTTAGTCGAAACAAGTGGTATGAGGTCAGATCTGGACAACATCTGCAGTGCTTTCTTTGTCTCTGAATCAGACTTCAGCTCTAGCTCTTCAATTTCAGCCAGAAAATACCTTAAATTGCAAAAAAATACAAAAACTTATAGTAGAATCCAAAAATACAAATTTAACACTAAAACCTATAAAAACTTAATAAAAACTAAATAAAACATACTAAAAACTATATGATAATGATGCCAAAAAGCGTATAAAATATCCGCTCATCACAACACCAAACTTAAACTGTTGCTTGTCCCCAAGCAACTAAAAACACAGTAGGATAAAAAAAATTAAGATATAATAAATTTCAAAGTTTTCAATGAAGCTCAGTTACAATCAGATGAGCGGGACTTAGTAGCTTTTTGCTTCTGAATAGTTTTGGCATCTCACTATCCATTGAAACTCAGAATGGTTGGCATCTCTAGGAACTTAGAATCCAGATGATATTATTGACTCTCCTAGTTTAGTTCTTTTTGATTCTTGAACATAGCTTTCAGAGTCTTAGCCGTGACCCTAAGCACCTTGTTTTCCAGTATTACCACCGGATACAATAATGCCACAGACACTTTAACTGGGTGAACCTTTTCAGATTATGACTCAACTTTGCTAGAGTCCCCAGATAGAGGTGTTCAGAGTTCTTAAGCACACTCTTTTTGCTTTGGACCACGACTTTAACCGCTCAGTCTCAAGCTTTTCACTTGACACCTTCACGCCATAAGCACATGGTTAGGGACAGCTTGGTTGAGCCGCTTAGGTAGGATTTTATTCCTGTAGGCCCTCCTATCCATTAATATTCAAATCCTTGGATCTTTTTACCCTTGCTTTTTGGTTTAAAAGGTTATTAGCTTTTTCAAACTGCCCTCCTTTTCCTGCATTTTTGGACAGTAATGGATTTTTTTGCTTTTTTATTCTTTTCTTTTTGCCATTTTTTTTTGCATGCATATGTATTTTTTTTTCAAGAATCAATTTTTAGATTTTTCTGATTACCAATAATACTTTTCCTTTTTCCTTATTCTTTCAAGAGCCAACATTCTAAAATTTCAATTTCAAATATGCACTGTTTAATCATACATTCAGTTAACAAAAGCAATGCCACCACGTCAAAATAATTGAACTATTCTTATTTTAAACTTGAAATTCATGAATCTCTCAATTCTTTTCAATTAAAATTTTCTTTTAAGCAAGGTGAGAGATATATGGAATATTTTACAAATTTAAGACATCAATGCAAATTATCATGCATCTAGAACAAGAGAACAAACAAAACATAACAGAAAATAGAAAATAATAAAAGGAAAGGAAGTGAAAAGAGAACGAGTCAACCTTTAATGGTGGCGGCTAGTGCTCCTCCTTAAGGATCCAATGTGATGCTTGATCTCTTCAATATCACTCCTTTGCATTTGTTGCTCTTCCCTCATAGCCCTTTGGTATTCCCTTATGGCTCTTTGATATTCTCTTATTTCATTCAGGGTGATGGATTGCTCTTGATGCTCCACCCTCAATTGCTCCATGTTAGTACTCAGTTCTCTAAGAGAAGTTTGCCATTGATCCCAATAGCTTTGGGGAGAGAAATACATCCCTTGAGGAATCTCATGGATCTCATGCTGAGGCTATTGCATAGGCTCTTGTGCATGCTTCTGGTTTGCTCCATCCTCTTCTTAGTGATGGGCTTGTCCTCCCCAATGGAGATATCTCCTTCTATGATAATTCCAACTGAATTGCGTAGATGACAGATGAAGTGTGGGAATGCCAACCTTGCATTGGTGGAAGGCTTCTCAGCTATCTTGTACAGTTCTTGAGGAATTACCTCATGTACTTCTACCTCACTTCCAATCATGATGCAATGAATCATGTTGGCTCTATTAACAGTCACTTATGACCGATTGCTAGTGGGGATGATGGAACGTTGGATGAATTCCAACCATCCTCTAGCTATGGGCTTTAGGTCAACCCTTCTTAGTTGAATGGGCTTGCCTTGGGAATCCATTTTTCACTGTGCTCCTTCCACACAGATGTCTGAGAGCACTTGATTCAATCTCTGATCAAAGTTGACTCTCCTAGTGTAAGGATGAGGATCTTCTTACATTAGAGGCAAGTTGAACGTCAATCTCACACTTTTCGGGCTGAAATCTAAGATTATCCCTCGGACCATGGTGATCCAATTCCTTGGATTTGGGTTCACCCTAGTGTCATGATTTTTAGTAACCCATGCATTAGCATAGAACTCTTGCACCATTAGAATCCCAACATTTTGAATGGAATTGGTTAAGACTTCCCAACCTCTTCTCCGGATCTCTCTTCGGATTTTTAGATACTCATTCTTCTTGAGCATGAAAGGGACCTCAGGGATCACTTTCTTCTCTGTCACTACTTCATAGAAGTGTTCTTGGTGAGCTTTGGTGATGAATCTCTCCATCTCCCAAGATTCAGAGGGAGTGGCTACTGCCTTTCTTTTCCTTTTTCTAGAGGAGTCTCCAACCTTAGGTTCCATGAATGGTAATGAAAAGGAAAAAGCTATGCTTTTCCAACACCAAACTTAAAACTTTTCTCATCCTTGAGCAAAAATAAAGAAAAGAGAAGAATGGAGTAAAAGAAGAAGAAAATAGAGGAAGAAAGAGGGAGAGTGAGAGAGCTCGGCCTTGTGGGTTTATGAGTGTATGAGAGATGTGTGTATGAAGGGTTATGATGTGGGGTATTTATAGGAGTGGGGATAGGTAGGGTTCGGCCATAGGGTGGGTTTTGGGTGGGAAATTTGATTTTAAAGTGGGTGGGGGTTAGTGGGAGTTATGATGGTGTGGGAAAGTGAAATGGATGTGATTGGGCTAGGGTTTTATTGGGAAGTATGTATGGGAAGTGTGAAAGTAAGTGGGGATAGGTGAAGACATTGTGGGACCCACTGGTCCTGAGAGGCTAGGGAATCTAAATTTCCTGCTTCTCTGCATTGGCGTTTGAACGCCCAGGGGCTACTCCCTGGCTGGCGTTCAACGCCAGCAATGCTGCCTATGAGGGGCGTTGAACGCCCAGCAGGGATACCCTGGTTGGCGTTCAACTTTAACACTCCATCCAGAATGTTCTGTTTTCACTACTGTGAATTCTATCTCTGTTCTGACTACTGCATATGATCATGACTCTAAAAGAAAATAAAAAATAAAAAGAAGTAAATAATTAATTAAGGTTGGGTTGCCTTCCAACAAGCGCTTCTTTAACGTCATTAGCTTGACGGTTAGCTCCTTACGTAGGTGAGTATGGGCTCAGATGTTTGGCCCTTACAGTGAACTTTCTTTCTGTCTTCTCATGAATGAGCTCCACATGCTCTAAAGACAGGATACGACTCACTGTATGTGGTAAAACTGGTTTCTTAGTGAAGACAACTCTCATGCTAGGTGAGAGGCCTTCAGTTGGGACTTTCTTGTCCCTCCAGCCTTTAGGTACTTTCTTCTTAGTACCTTTGTGCTTAGAGCTTGTTGATGGCTACCAAACACCAAACTTAGAATTGATGTTAAGGGGCTGTGTAATGCTCTACACAGAAAGAGAGGGTTAGAACACTAGATGTTGCATAGTTATCTCTCTTTTAGAGGGAGAATTGGGATGAGGCATCATGAACAAGATATGATCCTCCCCTAATTGTAGGGTCAGTTTTCCCTTAGCCACATCAATGATAGCCGCAATGGCTAGAAAAGGTCTTCCAAGGATGACAGAGTCATCCTCATCCTCTCCTATGTCCAAGACTATAAAGTTTGCAAGGATGTAGTGGTTTTCAACTTTTACCAAAACATCCTCTACTAAGCCATATGGCTTTTTCATTGCCTTGTCTGTCATCTCTAGTGAGATGCTTGCTACTTGTACCTCAAGGATTCCCAGCTTTTCCATTACAAAGAGTGGCATGAGGTTAATCCTTGACCCTAGTTCACACAGAGCCTTGTCAAAGGTCATAGTACCTATGGTGCAAGGGATCAGAAAGTGTCCAGGATCTGGAAGCTTTTGAGGTAGCCTCTATTGAACCAAAGCATGGAGTTCTTTGGTAAGCAGTGGAGGTTCTTCCTCCAAAGGCTTTGAACCAAATAACTTGGTATTCAGCTTCATTAGAGCTCCTAGGTACCGAGCAATTTGCTCTTCCCTAGTGTCTTCATCCTCATCATAGGATGAGTAGTCATCAGAGCTCATGCACTACAGAAGTGCATTCAAAGGAACCTCTATGGTCTTTATGGCTTCCTTTGGTTTTGGGATAAAGGGTTCTTGAGTGGGACTTAAGCACTCAAAGGGTGTGCTTTTACTGGCGTTCAACGCCAGCTCTGATAGCTGTTTGGGCGTTGAACGCCCTTGCTTTCCACCCTTACTGGCATTAAACGCCAGTCCCTCTAGTGTTTTGGGCGTTGAACACCCAGCAGGGATATCCGTGCTGGCGTTCAACGCTAGCTTCCCTGAGTGTATGGGCGTTGAACGCCCAGTGAGGGGTTCCTCACTGGCGTTCAGCGCCAGAAGCCTGCCTGGTTGGGTGTTGAACGCACAGTGAGGGGTTCCTTACTGGCGTTCAACGCCAGAAAGCCTGCGTGCTTGGGTGTTAAACGCCCAGCTAGTGCTCCCTGGCTGGCATTCAACGCTAGCTCTGCTGCCAGGATGGGCGTTGAACGCCTAGTGATATGTCCTTCACTGGCGTTCAACGCCACCCCAATCTTCTCAAATTCAGAATCTACCTCCATGGTTATGGCCTTGCACTCTTCTCTAGGATTTAACTCAGTATTACTGGGAAGAGTTTCAGGAGGAATTTCAGGGGTCCTCTTGCTCAGTTGACCAACTTGCACCTCCAAATTTCTAGTAGAGGACCTTGTTTCATTCATGAATCTATGAGTGGTATTAGAGAGGCTGAAAACCAGAGTAACTAAGTCAGAAAGGCTCTGCTTAGAGGTTTCTATACTCTCTTGAGAAGATGGGAATGGTGGTCTGTTATTGAACCTATTTTGGTTCCTACCACCTTGATTGTTGTTGAAACCTTGCTGAGGTTTCTGCTGATCCTTCCATGAGAGGTTAGGATGGTTCCTCCATGGAGGATTGTAGGTGTTTCCATAGGGTTCTCCTATGTAATTTACCTCCTCCATGGTGAGTTGATCAGGATCATAAGCTTCTATTTCAGAAGAAGCTTTATGAGTACTGCCTGCTGCAGTTTGCATTCCAATCAGATGCTGTAAGATCATATTGACCTGCTGGGTCAAGATCTTATTTTGATGGATATTGTTGTTTTGCCAACCCCTAGGCATCTTCTTTTTGGGGCCTTCCTCCTTGGTGGATGGTGTACATCCAACACCAAACTTACGTTTGGTCTTAGAAGGGATTGAGTTGATTTCAATCAAGGGGTTTTTCTTCTCCAATACCTCTACAAAAGAGATATTGAGTTGCAGCTTCTTGGGGGATACGAAGAAATGAGTCAGTTGCTCATCTTCAAGCTCTATCTGCATGCCAATGAGAAGTGGCTCTTGAGGCTCTTTCACCTTTGCAAGGGTGAGCTCTGTGGTAACCACAGGTTCCTCTTGCACACCCAGAGAAGAATCAACTTGAGGTTCCTTCTCTTCTATAGGGGTGTACTCAATGGCATTCTCAGAATCGTTCTGGTCCTTGAGTCCCTCAGTAGCAGACTCCTGAGGTTCGGCCTCTTTGGTGAAGACTATAGTCTCACCTTCTTTTAAGGTCTCCTTCCCAGAAAGCATCAGGCTTTTTGTGAGGCCCTTATAGGGATGCACCTCCTCAAATAACTCAGAGGGATAGGTATTAACCAGCTCAGGTGTCCACTGGTTGCAAGTTTGAGTGTCTCCTTGAGGGTGGTCACCACTCATAACACTAGGAGCACTACAATTCTCAGCAGAGAGTGCGGCTAAAGTCTCCCTGTCTAGAACTTCTGTCCTGACTGGGGTCTGAACATCTGTTGCTAACTTAGCCAATCTCTGCGAAGGAGAGAACTTGTTCAGAAATTTGTTAACAACCTTATCCCAGTTGTTCACACTTCTCTTGGGTACATCATTCCACCAATATTTTGCTCGATCTCTCAGAGTAAATGGGAACAGTTTTAACTTGTGAAATTCAGGGTCCACTCCATTGGTGTCTATAGTGTCACAGAACTATAGAAAGTCAGAGATAAATTTACTGGGGGTCTTCCTGTGGGTGTTCGTGAAATTGAAACTTCTGCAGTACTAGAGCGATCAGTTATGGGTTGATCTAAAAGTTGTTAGCTCCAGTGGCAGGTCTAGAGTTACTTCTACCATAGAAGTCAAAAGAGTAGCCACCAAGACCCTTTTTTGCCTCTCCTTCATATTCAGCCATGTCTTCAGCTTTTTGTTCAATATTTTCTGAAAGGTTTCTTCCGGAATGTTGTGCTTTAATTTGTTATAAGAGGCTCCTCCTTAAAGTCTTTTCAGGTTCAGGATGAAGATCAAAGAGGGGTTCTTTATCCCTGTTCCTGGTCATAAACAAGAAAAAGAAAAGAAGAAAGCTTTTTGTGCTACTTGGACAAAAGAGCTTCCAGTGAGATGTGAAGAAAGAAAAGAAGATAGAAAAGTGAAGATGGAGGATGAGAGAGAAGAAGAATACCTTGAAAATAGGGGATAGGAGTTCGAATAAATAGAAGTAGAAGAGAAGAAAAGTAGAAATAGAAAAGATAAATAAGAATTAAAATATTTTTGTTTTTATTTTATTTATTTATTATTTTCGAAAATTAAGGTTATTAATTTAAAAAGAATTGAAAATTAGTTAGTGATTTTCGAAAATAGGAGAGAAGAAGAGGAGAATTTTTGAAAATTAAGAGAGAAGAGTTAGTTAGGAAATTTTGAAAAAGAGGAGAGAGAATATAAGATATTAATTAAGAAAAAATTTTAAAATAAAATAAGATGAGAGATAAGATAAGAAAAGATTTGAAATTGAAATTTGAAATTAGAAAAAGATAAGATAAGAAATTAAAAAGATTTGAAAAAGATTTGATTTTAAAAATTGAGATTAGAAAAGATAGGATAAGAAACAAAAAAGATTTGAAAAAGATAAGATTTGAAATTTGATTTTGAAAAAGATTTGATTTTTAAAATTTGATTTTGAAAAAGATAAGATTTTTAATTTTGAAAAGATTTGATTTTTTGAAAACTTGAAGACTAAGATAAGATAAGATAAAAATTTGAAATTGAAATCTAAATTTTTATTTTAAAATTTGTGAAAATTACTTAAAAGATAAGATAGAAAAGATATTTTTTTATTTTTGAATTTAATGATGAAAGAGAAAAACAAGTAAAAGACACAAAACTTAAAAATTTTTAGATCAAAATAAAAAGAAAACACAAGAACACTTTGAAGACAAACAAGAACAACAAGAACAAGACTCAAAGACTCAAAGAACACAAGAACATAAAAAGGACACCAAACTTAAAATTTTTAGAAAACCAAAAAGAAATTTTTGAAAATTACAAGAAAGGTAACAAGAAGACACCAAACTTAAAGACTTGACACAAGGTTTAAACAAAGGAAAACAATTTTTGAAAAATTTTTGAAAGGAAGATACCAAAAAATCGAAAATTGCATTAAGAACAAAAATAAGGACTTATAGGGGACGAAAATTTTAACCAAGAACAAAATAAAAAGACTCAAACCAAGAATAAAGATCTAATAAAGAAAATAAAAACTTTTGAAAAAGGTTTTTGAAGAAGTTTTAAAATTTTTGGAATTGAAAAACAGAAAACAGGAAAGACTCAAACAAAATCAAAGATCAAAAAAAGAAAAGAAAACAAAAATTAAAAGACTCAAATAAAATAAAAATTACCTGATCTAGGGAGCAAGACAATCCGTCAGTTTGTCCAAACTCGACCAATCCCCGACAACGGAACGAATCCCCACACTTTCGTACAGCTGTACCAGTAAGTGCACTGGGTCGTCCAAGTAATACTTGAGCGAGTCAGAGTCGATCCCACGAGGATTGGTGGTTTGAAGCAAGCTATGGTTATCTTGCAGTTCTTAGTCAGGCGAAATCAGAAGGTTGTGTTTTTATGATAAGGGGAAACTATTCATAAGTTGTATTTGTAAATTGGGTTGGAGTCAGTAATAGGAATATAGTTGAGGATTGGAGTTGCTTTGTCTTTCTGAATTAACTCTGGCATTACTGTCTTCTTTGCTTATGAGTGATCTCTTCAATGGCAGGTTGTATGTGATCAACGCCTTTTTTTGAGAGGTCGTTAATACTCCTCCAGATCTGAACCCCAAGGTTAGTGTGGATCCATCTCTGCTTGATGGTGAAGCTCGTACAATCCATTCTCCTTAATGATCCTACTCAAAATGTCACAGACAAGGTCGGATCATCCAGATCAGAGAATGCTGCATCTTTGGGTTCTAGCCTCTATCATAGAGACCCTAATCTCCCCATAAATCGGCTGAACTGGTGTCTCGAGAAGTCCCCAACGAAGTTGTGGATTAGCCGTCTGAGAGATGTATAATCAAGCTGGTAGTGCGTGTTTTCCACTGAAGTATTCACACAAACCCAGGTAGACGGGGGTGTTTGTCAGGCACGTTCATCTTAGTATGATGAACAGAGCTTATTAATCACACACGGATCGAAGAGAAACAGTAATACTTTTATTAATTCATAGGACTCAGCAGGGCTCCTCCCCTCAACCTAGGAGGTTTAGAACTTCATACTGAAAGCAAAATACAAAGTATAACTCGAAATAATGGTAAATGATATGCGTCTCTCCCTTAGAGAGATGTAAAATAAGTCTTAAATACTAAATATATGACTAGTAAGGGTAAAACAGTCTATCTAGTGCTAAAATCCACTTCTGGGGCCCACTTGGTGAGTGTTTGGGCTGAGCTTTGATGAGATCCACCTGCTATGAGACTCCTAGGGTGGTGAACGCTGGCTAGGGAGTCTTCTCTGGGCGTTTGGACACTGGACTCTGCTCTGTGGGCGCTGGACGCCTGGAAGGGGGCAGGTAGCTGGCGTTGGACACCCGTTTTAGGCCTTCTAATCTGTAGCAAAGTAAAAACTATTATACATTGATAGAAAGCTCTGGAAGTCTGCTTTCCATAGCCGTTGAGAACGCTCCAATTGGACTTCTGTAACTCTAGAAAAGCTCTTCCTTCGTGCACCAATTTTTTGGCGCCGTTGCCGGGGATTGTTTGAGTTTTCGGCAAGCTTTTGGTCCGGTAACATCAGTGCCAGATTCCCTTTTGATCCGGCAACAGCACCAAGTTTTTGGCGCCGTTGCCGCGGATTGTTTGAGTTTGGACAACTAACGGCTCATCTTGTTGCTCAGATTAGGTAATTTTCTTTTCGTTTTATTTTCAAAAATCTTTCAAAATTATTTTCAAAAATCTCTCATATGTTTTCGAAAAAAATAAAAATGTTTTCAAAAATTTATTCAAAATTTTTAAGAATGAATTCTAGTGTTTCATGAAGCATGTGAAGCCTGGCTGGCTGTAAAGCCATGTCTAAATTCTTTTGGACTGAGGCTTGCAATTTGTTATCAAAGAGCAATATACTCTCGTGTTAAAGGCTAAAGCTTGGCTGGCCATTGGCCATGTCTAGTGTTTTGGACTGGAGCTTTCTTTGAAAGCTTGGCTGGCTAGTGAGCCATGTCTAATTCCTGGACTGAAGCTTTAGACTAACAATACAAGATTCCTGGAATTCATATTAAAAATTTTGGAATCCTTATTTTTCTTTTTCATATAATTTTCAAAAAATATAAAATAAAAATCCAAAAAAATTAGAAAATCATAAAAATCAAAAATATTTTCTGTTTCTTGTTTGAGTCTTGAGTCACATTATAAGTTTGGTGTCACTTGCATATGCATCTTGCATTTTTTCGAAAATATCATGCATTCATAGTGTTCTTCATGATCTTCAAGTTGTTCTTGGTAAGTCTTCTTGTTTGATCTTGATGATTTTTTGTTTTGTGTCTTTTCATGTTTATCATATGCATTCTTGAATTCTTAGTGCCTAAGCATTAAAGAATTCTAAGTTTGGTGTCTTGCATGTTTTCTTTGCATTAAAAATTTTTCAAAATTGTGTCTATGATGTTCATCTTGGCATTCAAAGTGTTCTTGGTGTTCATCTTGACATTCATAGCATTCTTGCATGCATCACATATTTTGATCTAAAAATTTCATGCATTGCATCATTTTAGTGTTTTTCTCTTGCATCATAAAAATTCAAAAATAAAAAAAATATCTTTCCCTTTTTCTCTCATCAAATTCGAAAATTTGGATTGACTTTTTCAAAAATTTTTAAAATCAAATTGTTTTCTTATGAGTCAAATCAAATTTTCAATTTGAAAATCTTATCTTTTTCAAAATCTTTTCAAAAATCAAATCTTTTTCAAAATTATTAGTTATTTTCGAAAATTTCAAAAATATTTTTCAAAAATCTTTTTCTTATTTTTATAACAAATTTTCGAAAATAACATAATCAATTAATGTTTTGATTCAAAAATTTGAAGTTTGTTACTTGCTTGTTAAGAAAGATTCAAACTTTAAGTTCTAGAATCATATCTTGTGATTTTTTTTATGAATCAAGTCATTAATTGTGATTTTAAAAATCAAATCTTTTTCAAAACTAATTTCAATCATATCTTTTCAAAAATATCTTCTTATCTTATCTTTTTCAAAAATATCTTTTCAAAATATCTTTTCTAACTTCCTAACTTCTTATCTTTTCAAAATTTGTTTCAACTAACTAACTAACTTTTTGTTTGTTTCTTAACTTTTTCAAAACCACCTAACTAACTCTCTCTCTCAATTTTCGAAAATATCTTCTCCCTTTTTCAAAACTTTCTTTTTAATTAACTAATTATTTTTATTTTTTATTTTTGATTTCAAAAAAATTTCGAAAAAAAATATACTAACAATTTTCAAAAACTATTTTCAAAAATCACTAACTCTTTTTCAAAATAATTTTCGAAAATTATTCCTCCCCCATCTCATTCTATTTATTTATTCATATCCTAACATCTCATCTCACATCTCTTCCATTCGTACAGTTGCATCTCTTCCTTTACATCACGTGCATTGTCTCCCCCTCTTCTCTTCCACTCACAAAGGGATCCCTATACTGTGGTATAAAGGATCTCTATTATTATTATTATTATT
>NC_029787.2:49366401-49367375 GCF_000816755.2 Arachis ipaensis | reverse complement strand
CCCATCACTAAGAAAAAGATGGAGCAAGCAAGAGAGCCCAGTCATGGAGCTCAAGAGGCGCAAGAAGCTCATCACCATGAGATTCCGGAAATGCCTCAAATGCACTTTCCTCCACAAAACTATTGGGAGCACATCAACACCTCCCTGGAAGAATTGAGTTCCAATATGGGACAACTAAGGGTGGAACATCAAGAGCACTCCATCATGCTTCATGAAATAAGAGAAGATCAAAAAGCAATGAGGGAGGAGCAACAAAGACAAGGAAGAGACATAGAAGAGCTCAAGGACATCATTGGTTCCTCAAGAAGGAAACGCCACCATCACTAAGGTGGATTCATTCCTTGTTCTTATTTTTTCTGTTTTCGTTTTCTATGTTATGTGCTTATCCATGTTTGTGTCTTCATTACATGATCATTAGTAGTTAGTAACTTTGTCTTGAAGTTATAAATGTCCTATGAATCCATCACCTCTCTTAAATGAAAAATGTTTTAATTCAAAAGAACAAGAAGTACATGAGTTTCGAATTTATCCTTGAACTTAGTTTAATTATATTGATGTGGTGACAATGCTTCTTGTTTTCTGAATGTATGCTTGAACAGTGCATATGTCTTTTGAAGTTGTTGTTTAAGAATGTTAAGTATGTTGGCTCTTGAAAGAATGATGACTAGGAGACATGTTATTTGATAATCTGAAATATCATAAAAATGATTCTTGAAGCAAGAAAAAGCAGCAAAGAACAAAGCTTGCAGAAAAAAAAAATAGGCGAAAAAAAATAGAAAAAAAAATAGAAAGAAAAAGAAAAAGCAAGCAGAAAAAGCCAATAACCCTTAAAACCAAAAGGCAAGGGCAAAAAAAAAAGGATCCCAAGGCTTTGAGCATCAGTGGATAGGAGGGCCTAAAGGAATAAAATCCTGGTCTAAGCAGCTAAACCAAGCTGTCCCTAACCATGTGCTTGTGGCGTGTAGGGCGTGTAG
>NC_029787.2:49355380-49365991 GCF_000816755.2 Arachis ipaensis | reverse complement strand
TGCTGTGACAGAGCATGTGAGCATATCTTTCACTGAGAGGAGGGGATGTAGCCACTGACAACGGTGATGCCCTTGCATAAAGCCAGCCATGGAAAGGAGTGAGACTGATTGGATGAAGATAGCAGGAAAGCAGAGGTTCAGAGGAACAGAAAGCATCTCCACTCGCTTATCTGAAATTCCTACCAATGATTTACATAAGTATCTCTATCCCTATTTTATTATTTATTATTCGAAAACACCATTATCACTTTATATCTGCCTGACTGAGATTTACAAGGTGACCATAGCTTGCTTCATACCAACAATCTCCGTGGGATTCGACCCTTACTCACGTAAGGTATTACTTGGACGACCCAGTGCACTTGCTGGTTAGTTGTATCGAAGTTGTGACAATTATGAATTAAGATCAAAGCACCAAGCTTTGGAGCCATTACCAGGGATTGTTCGAGTCTGGACATCACAATTTCGTGCACCACGGATTTATGTGCAAAGGTGTGGGGGCAATTGCCCTATTGAATTTTCAAAAGACTAATAATAAGTATATATATGTGTAAAAAATTGCCCCATTACAATAATTTATTTGCCCCCATACTTTAAAAAAAATTATGTGTAAGAAATATTTATATTATACAACAATAAAAATTATTGTATTATATAAATTCAAAACAAATATTAATAATAACTAATAATAATCTAATGATTTATTTGCCTAAAAAGATAATTATGATTGTTTAATTTGAATTTTTTATTTTTTTTCACAATTTTTTTGTCTCTCTTGCATAATTTTAGAAAAAATTCAGACATCAAAATAAAAAATAGTCAAAATTTTAAATTAGTTCATTTGAGTTATAGATTTTTTAGCTATTGAGTTATAATTTTTTTTGTATCATATAAAAAATAATCAACATAAATGTAATTTGACGGATATTAGATGCTTAACTAAGCGCAAGTATTAATAATAAATGTATTACTCATGCAATATTACTGAAATATTAAAATGAAAAAATATTTTTAAATTAAATTACTATATTTTTAGATGTATTAATTATATTTATTTATTAAAAATTTGATTAGCTAATATACTCCAAAATTTAAATATCTAAATATATTAATATTAATATATATTTTTTATTATTTTATTATATTATTTTGCCCCCACTTCTAAAATTTTCTGGATCCGTCACTACTGACACTATCATGTATCCTGGTTCAGTTGTCTTGTGCAATGTAACCTACATCCAGTCTCTACCACAATAGTAGTGGAATTTTCACTATAGTTAAAGTATTACATACACCAATTCTACAGGATTGACATAATCCTTTCCCACTCAAGTTCTAACCTAACTTGACTTGGCTATGCTAATACCTAACTCTTCACTCTTAGTGCTTACCCAACTAAGAAAGGGGTACCTCACTCGTACAAGATACAAGACACTATAAACAACCTAAAGAAATCTGAAATGCTCTAGGCTTTTCACTCAAGTGTATCACTCATCCTTTTATCACTCTTTGGCTTTTTCATAAGCTCTCTCATTCAGCCTTTTACCACTTAAGAAATTACAGAAAGACATAAATTGAAAAATGAAATTACAATCTGTAAAACATGAAGGAGATTGATGCTTGAACAGCCTTGCTTACTATAGGTTGAACCGGATTCACTTGACTCTGTTTGAGTTCCTCATTCTGGCGGAATACTTTTTTAACTAGAGACCACTGTCCAAGTTGATGAATTCTTTAGAGAAAACTTCTCAGAACAAAACTTCGAAATCCTTATTCTTTCTCCTTATTTTCAGAAGAGTCAAAAATTTTTGTTGTATCTCCTTGCATGTTGCTGAATTGCTCTCTTCCAAGTCAACTCCTCGAGCTGTGTGCTACCAACTTACTATTTTACTCTTTTCAATTAATCCCCAAATTACGGATATTAGAGCTGGTCTTTTTTGCTTGACCGAAGACATCAGAAAGCAAAGAGAAAGTTATTCAATGGTAAACCCAAATTCGAGCCATTAATAATGTGCTTTGGCTCCAAGAAACTTTGTGAACCATTGATTTACAGCAGCAGAGATCAAGGACTTCTTTCTTTATTTAACCAAAAATGGTATCGTAGAAAGTTGGAGAAGGAGTGAAGAAATTAACATGCATGCAAATGGAAATAAATCACCTTTAACTTTTGACTTCGCTTACTGTGGCTTGATTTGGGTGATTAGACCTTTGCTTTATGCTTAACCTTTTTCTTTCTTTCTTCTCAGGTGAAATGAACAACGAGGATAAAGCTCTCTCTCACTTCCTGATTCTGACCGAGGCACACGTGAAGATTTTCTTTGGAAGGCTTCAGCTTGAAGGAGTCATCTTGGGCTTGTGTTGGATTTGTTTTATTTGGCCCAGCTGAATTGTTTGCCATGATACCTTTGGGCTTTCTTTGTTTAGACAACCCACCAACTGTGGTTTTTGTTTTCTTTCATTTGGGCTGCTCTTTGTTTTAATTTTGGCCTGCATCACTTTATCGAACATAATTAAAAACTAATTGGATGATTAATCCAATAAAATAATGTTTGTCATCATCAATTA
The DNA here is from genome assembly GCF_000816755.2 of Arachis ipaensis. Lineage (NCBI taxonomy): Eukaryota > Viridiplantae > Streptophyta > Magnoliopsida > Fabales > Fabaceae > Arachis > Arachis ipaensis. The sequence continues at coordinate 49,363,426 of NC_029787.2, read as the reverse complement.
TAATTAGTTAATTTCTTAACTCAATAGTAGTTAATAAATAGATTTCATTAGAAGTAGAAGAGTTAAATCGGACTATCTGCTAGCCCACCTAACGTCCATTTTTAGTTACTGTGTCACTTGGAAAAGAATTTGTTAGTTTTTCTACTAATTGCTTAACAATTTGTCCTCCTGGCACTTTTAAATTTCTGATGGAAGCTTTGTGATTCTTGAAGTTTTCTCGTGTTTCTAGTATGAAGCTAGAAGTCTATTGAACAAACGTGAAGGTTGATTGAGACAATTTTCCATGGCAATCTCAACAGATGAAAGTTTTTGAGGATTTTGTGATTGTACAAGAGGTGCTTCTTGTTGGTATGGAGCATTGAAGTTTCTCTGTCCTTAATTTTCCCAAGCAAAATTTAGGTGGTTCTTCCATCCAAGATTGTATATTTTTGTGAAAGAATAATTTTGTGGTCTTGAAAATTTTCCCATATAATTCACTTGCTTGGTGGAAGGTTGAACGTCCTTGAATAGTTCACATTCTTCATTCTTGTGAGCTCCCTCACACAATTCATAGATGATAACTTGTGTCCCGATGACCAAAACTTGCAGTTGCCCCATTTGTTTAGTGAGCGAAGTGAGTTGTTGGACATTGACTTTGTTTTGTGATAAGAGTATGTCCAGTATGTCCAACCCCATCACTCCTCTTTTCATTATTCTCTTAGTTGAGTACATGTAGTTATTAGATCCCATTGTTTTAATCAATTCCAAAGCTTCTTCATGTGTCTTTCTATGCAATGATCCTTATGTTGATGCATCAATCATGGTTTTGGAGGTTTGAGAGACTCCATCATAAAAGGCTTGGATTTGTAACCACTCAAGGAATGAATGATGAGGGCATTTTCTCCGCATCTCCTTGTATCTTTACCTCCCTAACAGCGACTGGACTTGCTCTTTTATGACCTTTGCTCTTTCGAGACTAAGCTTTCATTGTTTTTGCTAGACAGGTCGTAAGCTCGGGTAAACAACAAGCTTTTGGGTCATGAGATTAAGATAGATTCTAGGCATGTTAGAGGCTTTTCAGGAAAAGAGGTCGGAATTGTTCCGTAGGAGCTTAACGAGTTCTTCTTTAGCTGCTTCTCTAGATTAGTCCCTGCGTTTGTAGTCTTCATGACCTCCTCCCCAATCTGTACCTCCTCGATCTTTTCTTTAGGTTGGGGTCTCAGTTTCTCCCGAACTCGAACATTGTCGAGTTCTATGGTTTTAACCTCTTTTCTTTTTATATACTTTTGTCGGTTTAGGCTTTCATTGTAGCACCTTCTTGCCAGTTTCTGGTCTCCTCTCATAGTGGCTATTCTCTCAAGAGTAGAAAACTTCATGCAAATTTAAAGGGTGGAGACTACTGTAGCAAGTTGGTTTAGCATTGTCTGACTTATTAAGGCGTTGTAAGTCGATGCTATGTTGATCACTATGTAGTCTATGCTAATGATCATTGATTTTGTGCCCTTACCAAAGATGGTGTATAGAGAGATGAATCCTAGAGGTCGGATAAACGTGACTCTTATACCAAAGAGAGTGTCTAGGTATGCCCTCAACTCTTTTTCTTTCAAACCCAACTTGTCAAAAGTTGGTTTAAACAGTATGTCGGCCGAACTTTCTTGATCTACCAAGGTTCTGTGGAGGTTTGCATTGGCAAGTATCATTGTGATCACAACAGGGTCGTCGTATCTAGATACTATCCTTTAGGCATCCTCTTTTGTGAAGGTGATGGTAGGCAGATCGGGCGTTTCAGCTTCCTTGCCAACCTGGTAGACTTCTTTCAAATATCTCTTGCGAGGGATTTTGTTATTCCTCCTCCTATAAATCTTCCAATAATCATGTGGATATATCTCTCAGGGGTTCATTGTGGCCGATCTCACCGATTCTTGTCTTCTTCATCTCTTTTCCTTTTACCCTGGTCATCCGATCTTTCTGCTAGATACCTATCCAACTGACCTTCTCTAGCCAGATTTTCAATCACATTCTTTAAATGATAACAATCATTGGTAGAAGGGCCATAGATTTTGTGGTATTCATAGTGTTCTAACTGACTTTCACCTTTTTTGTTTTTAATTGGTCTGGGAGGTGGAATCTTTTCTGTGTGGTAGATCTCTCTGTAGAGGTCGACGAGAAAAACTCGCAATGGGGTATAATTGTGATAGCTTCGAGGTTTGTTCGAGCTGTATTCTTCTTTTTTTCCCTTTGATTCTTATTCTTTGTCTTGAACCTGATATTGATTGTGTTGTATTGGGGCAAGATCTCTTAATCAGACAGTTTTTTTCATATTGATGTATTTCTCAGCTCGCTCTTGCACTTTGTACAAAGAGGTAGGGTGCCTCTTTGATATAGAATGCGAGAATGGACTTTCTCTAAGGCTATTAACTAGTCCCATGAAAACTACTTCGGTAGGTAGGTTTTGGATCTCCAAGCATGCCTTGTTGAATATTTTTATATAGTCTCGTAGAGATTCTCCCACTTCTTGTTTTATTCCCAAGAGGCTTGGCACATGTTTGACCTTGTCTTTTTTATGGAGAATCGGGTGAGAAAACCTCTTGTAAGGTTGTTGAAGCAGGTTACCGATCTTGGTGGTAGACTATCGAACCACTTCATTGCAGCCTTGGTCAACGTTGTTGGGAAAGCTTTACAACGAGTTGCATCTAACGCATCGACCAAGTACATTCAACTCTTGAAATTACTTAAATGACGTCTCGAGTCAGTCATTCCATCGTAGAGGTCCATGTCCGAGCTTTTAAAGCTTATGAGAACTCTAGCGCACATGATTTCCTCTATAAATAGGTCTTCACCTCCTAAAGGTGTTTCTTCCCAATCACTGTGGGGTCTTCTACCCCTGAGGTCGGATTTTAGTTTTAAGAGTTTTTCTTCTAATTCCCTTCGCCGCCGTACCTCCCTTCTTAGGGCTCTTTCGGATTCTCATTATTGCTCTAGCTTCTACTCGAGTTGTTCCAGCCAACCTTGATATCCATAGACAAGCCCAATAATTTTTGTAGGATCTCATTGCCCGGATCCTTCAGATTGATAAATTTCTGAACTCATCCTGTGTCTTTTCGGGTTTGATTGATGTGTGTTTCTGGCAACACCTTTTTCTTTGTCAACTCGGGGAGGTATAACTAATGCTCGTTCATCATTATATTACTCTTCTTCCCGGGTTTCAAAATCGGAAGCCGTGTGTCCATCTTCTGGAATGTCGTCCGCCATTGTACAGTGTTGATTATCAGGTCCTTGGCAGAGGTGCCAATCTTTCGAGACTTATCTATAACCAAGATGATTTGGGCCTGAACATGAGTTTCAGGTGCCTTTAAGTGAAAGGTCCGACGTCTTCTCCTGCAGTGATGAAATCGTTCGAGTTCCTCATGAGGAGGTGGAGGGTGGTACCTGCAAGGGATTCCTATGCCTATGTTAGCAAGGATTTTAGGCAGGTTTGGTAGATTGAAATTCAAAAAATACCTGAGAATATCAGAGTATTTATAAATCTAGAGTCAATAACCACCCTTTGAGTAATTTCACCTTTGTTGGTGGGTTGGTTACTCGCTTTTGATAGGAAGATTGTTGAGATCTTTATAGATAAATAGGAAAAATAATAGAAGTTAATTACTTTTTTTTTTAAAGCAAAGCTCAACACAACAGGGTGGAGCAAACAGGATCATCCAAAAACCAAAAATTAAAAGTAAAGACTAAACACTAAAAACAACCACTCGAACCCGATCCCCAAGTCATCTCCGGTATAACCATCAACAACAAAAAGGATCCACACAACTCCACTCATTAGCACTAAGGAAGGTCATGTTGATAATTTCTTCAATGCCTTTGCTGGTATGCTGGAATATCCTCCTATTTCTTTCCAGCCAGATGTTCCAAAGGATCGCACAGAAGCACCTCAACCTCTGCCGCTGGTTCTCCTTACTCCGCGTTTCCTCTGTCCAGCTCAAAAAGTGCTCTTTCAGCGAACCCAGAAAAGTCCATAGTCGGCCAAAAGCTGATATCCACGCATTCCACACCTGCCACGTAAAAGTACAGGCTAGAAACAAGTGATGTATATGTTCCACTTCATTATTACATAACACACAAACATTATCTTCCTGAGTGATGATACCAAACCGGCTTAACCTTTCCTTTGTATTCACTCGGTCTATCAACACAAACCAAGCAAATAGTTCAACTCTTGGTGGTACCAATCCTTTCCAAATACTCCTAGTAAAGATGAAGCTGGTTATCTCCTCTGGTAACACTTTCTCCTGCCATACCTGCACAAACGAATTAGTTGAAAACAGAGAAGAGCCTCGGGAATCGATCTTTTAGAGCTCCACCGAGAAGCCACACATCCTCCCAAAACCAAGTCCGTTGTCCATCACCCACCTCCATCGACAAGCCTGTTACCATCTTATCCCTAAGCTGTTGATTCGTGATATTGACTTGGCAAATATCCTTCCATGGGCCTCCTTTAGTAGGTAAAACTTGAGTTGAGAGCAGTTCGTTTGAGTTCAGATTATGGCATGAACACACTACCTTCTTCCACAGCGGGCACTCTTCCTTAGCAAAACGCCACCACCACTTAAATAACAGAGCAATGTTCCGAATCACAGCATCCCCCATGCCCAAACCACCTAGCTTCTTAGGAGCTTGCACCACTTCCCATCTTACTAGGGCCATACCATTTCGACCATCTTCCTTACACCACAGGAACCTTCTTTGCAACGATATCAACTTCTCAGCAACTGCCTTCGCCATCTTGAACAGACTCAAGTAGTACACCGGCAAGCTATTTAAGACTGATTTGATAAGCACCAATTTTTCCGCTTTATTTAGCACCTTAGCTTTCCACAGGCTGAGCTTCTCCTCCACTTTGTCTATTATAGGCTTCCAGGTCTTTACCAACCTCGGATTTGCACCTAGCGGGATTCCAATGTATTTAACTGGAAGAGTGTCTCACTTACAGCCCAACAAGTTGCACATACACTGGGCCCACTGCTCATCACAATTGATTGGAATAAAGCTGGACTTATCAAAATTGATAGTAAGCCCTGACATCAACTCAAAGCACCTCAGCAACCTCCTATGGTTCCTAATAGTCTCATCTTCTGGTGGGCAGAAAAGAATAGTATCATCTGCAAATTGAAGATGAGACAATTCTATACTGTCTCTGCCAACCAACAGAGGTGATATCCGTCCGTTCCTGACTGCCTCTCCAATCATTCGATGCAGTACCTCCACGACTAGCACAAACAAGAAGGGTGAAAGGGGGTCACCTTGTCTCAAGCCTCTTTCCATCTTGAACGGCTTAGAAGGCGAACCATTTATCAGAACTGACATAGAAGCAGTGGTCACACACTCCATAACCCATGCTCTCCACTTCTGACCGAACCCCATCTTCTGTAGCACAATGTCCACGAAGCTCCATTTAACCCTATCATAGGCTTTTTGGAAATCCAGCTTGATAATTGCTGCCTCCTTTTTCCTCAATTTGAGCCAGTTTACCGTTTCACATGCAATTAGTGTCCCATCATGTATTTTCCTACCCTATACAAATGCACTCTGAGTCTCTCCTACTAACGCTGGCATCACTGATCTCATCCTTCTAACTAGTACCTTGGATATAACTTTGTACACGCATCCCACCATACTAATGGGTCACAAGTCTTTAATTTTCTCTGCACCAATGAACTTAGGTGCTAGCGCCACCCAAGTGATATTGGAGTCCGCCGGTAGCTTGGATGTCTGAAAGAACCCCATCACTGCTGCCGTGAATTCTGCCCTAATCTCATCCCAACATCTCTTGATGAAGTTCATGTTGTACCCATCACACCCTGGTGCCTTCGATGACTCACAGTCCCATACTGCCTCTCGGATTTCCTCAGCCGATGGTAGAAGTTAATTACTTATTTGAGTAAGTAGGGCTGTGCTGATGTCCCCGTGCCTGACCTCTAAAAGTCATGTAGATCTGAATCTTGTAGAATGTTAATTGATCTTTATCCTTTTTGGATCTTCCTAGATTATGGGTTGGAGTATGAACATATACCTAAATAGATAATAATTAATTTAGTGGTTAAATGTTTTACCCCCCTTTTTTTGGTTGACTTATTAGTGCCGGTTGAAGGTTTGGTTCTTGAATCTTGAGTGTCATTTTCCCCCGCAACGTTGTATACTAATTCTTGTCATTATCTTATCTTGCGTGACCAAAAGAAAGAGATATTTTGCAATGTTAACTTTGTTTTGCAGAGACTAAATCCAAAACGTGTAGAGTCTTCTCTCTTGTCACTCCCAAGCAACAAAATACAAATACGTACCGCATGTATATCCACATACATGTCACTTCTATATATCATAAATGTAACTTCTTGACTTCTTGTCCCAGGATAATAAAGTCAAAATATTTATTTATCTCTTGTTTTTTTTTCGGCTAAATCTCATCTGAATACAGATACCATACCAAATCATTTGCTGATTTTATTTTAATAGCTTGATTTCTTTCCTAAAAAACAAAAGGAGTTGTTAGTAATGGTGCTATATGAAAGGAGCATTCAACTTTAGACACTTATCTTTTTCTTCGTTTTCATTTCTTCTTTATTTACTTGGTTTTTTCAGTTCATAAGTAGAGCCTAAAAATAAATTAGACAGCACCAAGTTTGAAGAGCATGGCTTCCAATATTGTGACAATAATTTCAAGCTTTGTTATAGCAGTGATAGTAGCTATCACAGTTCAGATCTTCTACTTCTCACCCATAGATCCACTACCATTGGAGATTCCACCTTCATCTTCAGCTAGACACAACCAATTAAAGGTAAACGATACAAATCCATATACCGCAACGTTTCAGTATCCGGTTTTGCCAAAAATATTCTGGAGACAATAAAAAATTCGTCCAAAACCGTCTAAAGTTATTTTATTTTGCATAAAATCACTTAATTTTACAAAAATTGTGGAACGAAAGAATTGTATTTTGATACGTGTGATATTTTTTGGTTGGCAGAACATAATTAAGCTAGGAGAAGGGGTTCTGAAGGATCCAGAAGATGTTTGTTTTGACAAAGAGGGAACTCTGTATGCTGCTACAAGAGATGGTTGGATTAAAAGATTACCAAGAAATAATGGAGATTGGGAGAATTGGAAGCATATTGATAGTAACACTTTGCTAGGAATCACTCCTTCTAAAGATGGTGGCCTAATCGTATGTGACGCTACAAAGGTAACCTAATTAAACTCTCACTCGCCAAACTTTTCTATCCAGTTTTCAATTTTTTTATTGAAGAAACTCTTCGATACTAGTAATTTTAAGTATTTTTGGTTATCATTTAGCTAATATAAACATTAAATTGACTTTAACAAATGAATTTTCCTAATTTATGTATACAAAATCTGAAAAATATAGGTACAAATTATATTAATTTATGCCAATAAATTATAGCTCAAATGGTATAGTCTCCACATATTCACTTAAGAGGTCGTAAATTTAAATCTTCCTTTCTTTGATAAAAAAAAAAAAACTATATTAATTTATGGGTTTAAAATTTTAGTAAATATAAGTGTAAATCATATGTTTTTAAAATATCTATAAATATGAATATAAATTATTATTGACTAAAAAAATAATAATATTTATTAGGCATATAACATTATTTTTTATTGTCCATCCCGAATTTATTTATGAAAGTATGGGACTGCAAAAAATAATTAGAAAACCACCCACACACATCTTTGTGGTAATTACAATGCTGCCATGCTAATTATTATTTCATGTAATTAACTAATTAAGTTATGTGACACGCAGAGAGTATAAGCTAGTGTTTGGTTGACTGAAACAGAGAGATACAGGAAAAAAAATGTTTTTATATCTTTTTGCTTTTTGTATTACTAAGAAGTAGGAACAATGGAACCAGGAGTACACGACATGGAAAGTTGAAAACAAAATCTTTATTTATTTACTTTGAAACACAAAAAATAGTATATTTTGTGCTACTGATATAGAGTTTTGTAAACTCTAATGTATAAGTATTCTAGGACATTTTTTATGAAAA
>NC_029787.2:49354871-49355350 GCF_000816755.2 Arachis ipaensis | reverse complement strand
TTATGTTTGTAAGCAAATAAAATTATTTAATTTAAAAATAAAATTTCATATTCTATGCAAACAAATTTTTTGTTTATTACGTAATATATATCCATCAAATACTTGACTAACAAATACCTATTGAGTAAGATACTGAATTGCAAGATTCTCATATGGCCAATAACTTTCCTAGGGAATTGCCACATATCTATGAAAGAAAATATGAACAAGGACTAGGTAATGTAGTTACGCATTTCAATTGCATATTTATGTACAGGGTTTATTCAAGGTTACAGAGGATGATGGTTTCACTGTTCTCGTTTCATCACAAGGGAATGGTTCTCAAATCAAGTAAGAAACCTTGATTTTTTTTTTCTCTTCCTTTTCATTTAAATTATTTTTCAGGTCATTTATTCATAGACTCATAGCTGGCTTGTGGCTCTTAAATGTGGACAAATATTTTCAAAATAGCCACATTTTTAAGACTCAATTCGGATGAT
>NC_029787.2:49353591-49354630 GCF_000816755.2 Arachis ipaensis | reverse complement strand
ATATAATATATAATAAAAAATAATAATATTATTTAATTCATGTAGCCGATTTTCTTTTGCTGGAAGATTCTGTTGCCGTTGTAGGTCGTGTAAAATTATAATAATAATGATTAGCCTCATACAATTACAGAACAAACCAACGGAATTATTTTATTTATTTATTTTTCCTGTTTTAAACGTCAAATGTGAGAAATACATAGAAAGCTAGAAAGTTGCAAGTTGCAACTAGCTAGTTCGGGGATGTTAAGGAATATTTTCCTGTTGGTTACATGGAATTAACGGTAGCTACATCATACATGACTCATCAATGGATGGTGCCATTTTAATATTAAAATATTCAATGCTCTTTCATTTGCCCCTGCTGGTTGCACTTTCGCAAATTAGATTAAGCTAAACTTGATTGTTAAAATAATGCATGTTCTTTACCCCATGGTTCCAATTGCGGCTAATTTTTTTTACAAATGGAATAAAAAATGAGGTGTAATTTAGTATCATGATAAACTGATATTTTTTATATGGATTTATTTTTTTAATTTTAAATAATAAATTAGACCTTTAGAAAATCGAAAGGTTAGATTTTTATATTATATAAATTGGAGAATTCGATTTGTAGTGAGATAAATTTTTTTTTGTTCTCAAGTAAATCGGAAGGTTCAATTAATATGTTTAAAAAAAAATTTTAAAGTTACAAATAAAAATCTAATTTTTATATTTGTGATATCAACAAAATAAAATTAAAAACCATAAATCTAACTCTTAAATTTGTGATATTCATACAAACAAAAAACACACTAAGTGTCCACATTATTAAAATACACTATTACAACTCAATAATAAAAATAAAAAGCGTCCAATTGCAACTTGTAACACTCATCAATCAATGGACATTTTGTACTTTTCAAATAAATAACTTTTAGATAAACAGTTATTTAACTCTTGATAGATGTTAAAGTTTAGTTATTAGAATTGAAGCAATAATTTATTCAGTCAAAATATTAGATTATTAAATTATTGGTTGGATGACTAATTAGACTAATTA
>NC_029787.2:49352680-49353573 GCF_000816755.2 Arachis ipaensis | reverse complement strand
AATATTATAATTAAATAATTATAAAAAAAATTATTTCTTTTTGTAATAGATTTTTTAAAATTTGGTTTATATTAAATTAACTATTTTTTTGAATTTGATACATTATGGTACGTCCACAACAAGTGTTTGAAAAGGCTGAAACAGTTTTGCAGATGATGTGATAGAAGCATCAGATGGAAGTATATATTTCAGTGATGCTAGCAAAAAGTATGGTTTGCAACATGTGCATCTGGATTTGCTAGAGGCAAGACCACATGGACAACTTCTAAAGTACAATCCAACTTCAAATAATGTTGATATTGTCTTGGACAAGCTGTACTTTGCCAATGGAGTTGCACTCTCCAAAGATGAAGATTATCTTCTTCTGTCTGAAACCTGGAAGTAAGTAATTTCTTACGTATATGTTTTTTTTTTATTTGCATTTTGCTGATAATATCCTGAATCAATTCTCATTTAACTTTTGATTAAATATTTTAATTTTTAATAAATTTTAATTATTAAATTAATTATTAAATTTTTTTATTATGTTACACAAATTAATTCTATATCAATTAATTTCAATGGTTATTTAATAAAAATTTAATTTTGATATACTTTGTAAAGTAATTTTACATATATATCCTATTAAATAACGACACATCAACAAAAATAACTATCTTTTATATTTACTGCATGAACGTTCATCCAAAAGAACGAATGCGATTAGACAACTGTGTAAAACATTTTATACTGTCAGTTTATTAAAATTAAGCTCATAATAAACATATAAAGTTTCAAAAAAATTTAAAATTTTCATATTAATCTCTATTTAAAAGAACAATATGATGTGATAATTAATTTATTTATAAATAAAATTATAGATATTAATTTAATCGTTAAAATTTCTATTCTAA
>NC_029787.2:49343853-49352563 GCF_000816755.2 Arachis ipaensis | reverse complement strand
AAAAACACAAAAAATTTATTGAGAATTAATTATAGATCGAATCAAGTGAGAATTAGGTCTTTAGATATTTTAACCTTAGACTAATTAGTTATTGAAGAAAAAAAAAGTATTAATTTGTTTTCCACTATAGCAAATAATGAACATGATATATCCTATCAATTCATCATGTAAAATTAATGGTGGTACCTATATGCACTATTAACTACTGTGACGTATTTATTTATTTTTGAAGCGAAATTTTATTTGTTTTGGTAGGATTCATGATAAATAGATAGTAGTTGATAAAAGTTATATGAAAACTCAAAAAATAATAGATGTTTACTATCCAAAACTACATCGTTTTCGTACTCATATGAAAGAAACATGCACCATTATTATAAATAATGAAATACATAGACAACTTCTTTTCATTTTGTATTATCTATCTGACAGAAAAACATACATGTCTATTTTTTATGTCTACTTTTTGTTCATTTTTTTAAAATTAATTAGTCAAAAATAAAATCATTAAAGATCTAATTAATTATTACTTTACTCTTTTAGATTTTACTGGAATTCTTCCCTCTTCAACAATGGAGCATCATATTTTAAATGGTATCTACCATAGAAATATAAAAATTGAGAACAGAAACACATTTTTCTATTCTTTTCTTTTCTTTTTTTTTTTTTCCTCAAATGTACGCAAAGTACAATTTTCTATACCTAAGATAGAAAAATTATTTGTATCTTTGTTTCCATAATCAAATAATTTTTTGTGTCTATTGTTAATATGCTTGTATCTTAGAAACAGAATTCAAGTGTGGCCTTAGATATTTGGTTATACTCCATATATATTGGCATTGGCATCTTCTTTTTTGAATCAGATCCAGGGTTCTGAGGCATTGGCTAAAAGGAGCAAATAAAGGCAAAACAGATATTTTCATTGAAAACCTTCCGGGTGGACCTGATAATATCAATCTAGCTCCTGATGGTTCATTTTGGATAGCTTTGGTTTCGGTAATTATATAAAATGCTATACTCATTCAAAGGAACTTGGTATTTTATTTGAATTATTTGAATGATTACGAGGTAAGGTGTTTAATTGGTTGTTTTCCAATATTATTGATGCTGCAGCTAACTAATAATGGATTGGAGTTTATGCACAAATACACGGTAATTAAGCACTTACTAGGTTCATTTCCAAGGTTATATGGCCTTACGAGTGGTGAAACCAAGAAGGCAACAGTGGTCAATGTGGCAACTGATGGCAACATAACCAGAATATTTGGTGATAATGATGGTAGAGTGATTAATTTTGTGACTTCAGCTTTCGAGTTTGAGGATCATCTTTATTTGGGCAGTCTCAATTCCAACTTTGTTGGAAAATTACCTTTGCACAGTGCTTAGAACTTTGTTATATAGAATAGAAGCATGTAGTATTATTGGTAGTTAGATAAACACTTCAAATACTCAAGGGAATCGGTCATTTTGTATCATGTCATAATAGATTCGTTTGTTTATGTATTTCAAGAAAATCCACAAACAGAAAATTGAGTAGTGTGTTTTTTTGAGAAGTTAATAGGAACCTACATTTGCCATAAATAGTAGTCGAAGAGAGAAAAAAAATTATAAAAAGATTAAGTTTACAAATTTATTCTTATGTATTTCTAAAAGAAAAATTCATTTAGAAAAAATAAAAACTCTAATCACTATTATTAAAGTAAAATATTTTTGTTAAAATATTTTTAAAAAGATAACATTGTAAGAAATGAATTCTCCCAATTAATTGTCAAGTGTGATTTCTTTTATTATATATGCATCTTTAAGTGAGACTAAGAAAAAATATGTAAAGAAGATGGTAAAAATTTATATTTGACAATGTGATCGTAACTTAGTTTAACAACTCGTATGTGGCAAGCATTCTTTTTAATTTTGTCAAATTTTTATTTTCATTACACTTCTTTTTTTATCTTCTTAATTTTAATTTTTATTTAATTTATTTTTATTTGCATATTTCATTTGCTAAATTAATTCTCTCTCAAAAGTTTACCGTGTTTTATTATGAAAGTTATTGTACTTTCTTATGGTTAAACTGGTGATCATCAATCAATGCACCTGCCACGTGTTGTATTTTCATTTGTCAATAGGCTATAGCCAGCATAGCCATGGGATTGGGTTGACCACCATAGACTTCACTTCTCACTCAAATATGAGTTCGGTTTCGAGTGTTACCTGAGACGGATAAATTTGGGCCTAAACGTGAGGTCCAAACTCCATCTAGGTAGCGTCCGATGTCTTCTAGTGTCAAGATTTTTTAGTGAGGAGGTGGGGAGTGGTAACTGCAAGAGACTCCGATACTTAAGTTAGCATGGATTTTAGGCAGATTTTTTAGTATATTAGGTTCGAAGAATACTTGAGAGTGTTAGAGTATTTATAAATATCGATGTAGAGTCAATAACCACCCTTTGAGTAGTTCCACCTTTGGGGTGGGTTGGTTACTTCCTTTTGTTAGGGAGGTTGTTGAGATTTCCTTTCTTGATGAGTAGCAGAGATTATAGCAGTTGGTTGAGATTCATCTTATTTGAATAAGTCGGGTCAAGTTGGCGCCGCGTGGGACGACCTTGATGAGGTTGGGTAGATCCCAAAGTGTGGTCTGGACTCTTACTTTGTAGATTAGGTTTTTAATCTTTTTAGGTCTCGCTCTCATAATAGGTCAGTATGAACAGTGCCCCCTACTCGAAGTCGAGCTTTATGAAGTCGGGTTCGAGCAATTAGATGACCAAGTTGAAATTTTGAGCTATGGAGAAGTTGTTTATTAGTTTGAGGTATGAAGCTAAGAAAATTGGTTGGCTCGACGTGATTTGGATGTTGTAACATTCCATGCAACTCGTTCAGTTCGAGTTGTTTTAAGGATGCATGACTTGTTTTAATACAAATCACCTTTTTAAAATTTATACTGATTTTGTACAACCGTTTTATACCGAATTGCTTTGAGAATTTGTAGAATTATTGCACGACTTTGTTTTTGGTACGAATCACTTATTTTGAGGCATGAATTTTTTTTATCAGATTTCATGCAACTCATTTAGTTCGAGTTGTTTTGTAGCTTAATGACTTGTTTTAATACAAATCATTTTTTAGACTTGTAGTTCTGATTTCATATGACTTGTTTTGATACTAATCGTTTATTTCAAAACTGGTAATTATTTATGAGAATAACCTCGTCTAGATCTTTCAATAGAGCAGTTTTAAGGTTTTATGATTTGTTTCATTTCAAATCGTTTAATTGAAATGTCGCTATTTCTTGGTCTGATTTCATACAACTCGTTTAAATCCAAGTTGTTTTTAGGACTTCACGACTTGTTTTAAGTATAAGTTGTTTACTTTCAGTCCTTTTAAAGTATTAGATCATCTTTATAACCATCGGTCTTCGTTGCTTTATCCATTGTGTCCCTGCCCGATATCGAGCTTCATGAGGTCGGACTCGAGCGATCAAGTGTGTCGGATCGTCAAGTCAGATTTTTAAAGTCAAATTTTCATAAAGTCTTTCAATGATTTGTTCAACTCGTTCGATTCGAGTTGTTTGTTGAGTGATAGAATTTTATACGACTTATTTTTAATGCAAATCACTTAGAACATATGGTATTTTTGACTCGATTCCGTTCAACTCGTGAGCTTGAGTTGTTTTAAATCATCAAGCCATATTATAACCATTGGATAGCAATTTGAACCACGTTGCTTTATCCAAACGACCATTTAAAAAGTCAGCTTTGTCGATCATAAATTGGCGCCTTAGGTGAAGGGATTATATACTTATTCCCTCCCCTTTCTAGTTTTTAAAAGGTTGTCATCCTTGTATATGATACAACTCATTTTACCCAAGCTTTTTTAATTGGAGGATTTTTTTCGTTTCGATTTTATTCAAAACGCTTTTATCATCCTTCCATTCCTTTCCAACTCGTTTTTGTACAAGTCATTTGGTTAAAAGATTGTTTTTACATTTTGATTTTGTTTGGAATATTTACAATCCTTCATTTCAAACTCATTTTTGTTTAGTTGAAGGATTGTTTTTCTTATCGTTCTTGCTTTTACCCTTTTTAGGGGTTTATCAGCTTTTACGACGCATGCTTTATCTTGCATGCATCTGACTTGTCATTGCTAACTTTTTTCTAACTCGTCTTTCGTACGAGTTTGCGGGTTATAGGATTATTTTTAAGATTTCAATTTCACTTCGATTCGTTTATACAATCCATCCTTAAACTCAAACCTCATAGCTTCAAGTTAGAAAAGTGTGCATCAGAGAGTAAGGTTCACTTTCTAGCTGTAGTACCTCTTCAGTTGTAAACATGGTACGGTCTAGGTAGATTGTTTTCTAGCAAGTCGGATATTTTGTAGTAATTCTTTCCTAAGTCTTAAGTAACTTTGTTGGGATCTTTTCATTTTGTTGCCAGCTTTTCTTCGCCCGATTTTGGCTTGATGTCATTTTGGATCAGGATGAGGTTTCCAGTTTAAAAGCTTCTTCATATGATATTCTTAGTATATTTCATAGCCATTTTTTGCTTGGAAGCTCCTTCCAGAGGTTGTACCTTAGGAAAGAGTCCAATCCTTATATTTTTTTTTCATTTGCTCCCATTAGGATTATTGATTCAATATCGTATGAAGGTAGTTAAGATGATTCCGCATCTATGGATTGCGGAGTTGTCTAATGTGTCTGTAGTCTCAACTCGAGCTCTAACATATTGACTTTTTTGCTTTCGGGATTGCTTAAGTTAAAACTTTTATTATAGCGTTTATACATCTACTATGAGGTATTTCACTTGTCTCGACATTTGAAAAAATGTCTCGAGCAAGTCTAAATCCCTTTTGCAAAGGGCCATAGTGCGATGACACTGATGAGCTCTTCTAGAGATGCCACGTGAGAATTTGCGTGTAGCTGATATGGCGGCCATCTCTTTACAGAATCAGCCGCATCATTCTGCAAGGGTGGGCACCTATTTGCTAGTGATCTTTCCCCCATATGATTTTCACAAATGTCATTGTGGATTTCATCTAGGAACTTCTCAGTTTTTTGAGGTAGGACATCCAACTTGTCGACTTCTATGGATACTTAGGGTGACTGCAGTATCTATTGATCATGCTTTTATTATTGCCCTAGGCTTTGTACTGACTAGCTTGGAGAGAGCATCAGCTTTACCATTCTGCTCTCGAGTTATATGCCTAACCTATGCTTCCTGAAACTTGGCTAGCTGGGCCAAAGTTTTTTCCAAATACCTCTTTGTATTAGGATCTTTAGCTTGGTAATCACCACTTATTTGTAAGGTTATTACTTGTGAGTTGCTAAATACTGCAACTTTTAAGGCGTCAAGTTCTTTAGTCATTCGAAGGCCGAGAAATACGACTTCATATTTGGCTTGGTGTGTTTGAGGTTGGGAAGTCGAACTTTAATAAGAGTTCTATTCGTGTTCCTTCTTCATTCTCGAGGATGATCCCTGTCCCACTACCAGCTTTGTTTGATGATTATCTCCAAGTCGTGGAGCTCCTTTTTTGCTCCCAGTATATTCCACAAGGAAGTCGGCCAAGTATTGCGACTTGATAACTGTCTGAGCTTTGTACTTCAAATCGAACTCGGACAGCTCCTCACCCCACTGTAGCATCTGCCTTACAATATCAATTTTTTGGAGGATATGCTTCAAGGGTTGATTAGTACGGACTTTGATGGTATGAGCTTGAAAGTGGGGCACAATCTCCGGGATGCCAGGACCAAAGCATATGTAACTTGCTCAATTTTCTAATAATTGAGCTCAGCTCCTTGTAGTACCTTAATGGTGAAGTAGGTGAGCTTTTACCTTGTCATCTTCTTTGAATAGTATAGATGCTACTGCTTTATCAGCCACAGCTAAATATAGGATGAGCTCTTCTCCTGTTTTAGGTCGGGTAAGAATTGAAGGCTGAGACAAGAATTTTATGAATTCTTGGAAGACTTGCTCACATTTCTGGGTCTATGTGAAGTCATGCCTCTTTCGTAGTAGGACAAAACTAGAGCTACAAGTCTACCATTTAAATTTTGAAGCTCCGTTACATAGGTCGGGCTTTTCATGTATAGGATGGTCTTGCATTATCTGGGTTAGCTTCAATTTCTCTCTGAGTGAGCATGAACCCTACAAATTTCTCTACTTCTATGACGAAGGTGCACTTTGTAGGATTTAGCCTCATTTCGTGCTACCTTATGGTATGGAATACTTCTGCCAAGTCGGATAACAAGTCGTCTTTACTCTTTTCCGAGGAGACTTTAATTGTTCTGTCTTCAGTAAGTCCTCTTGTGATAACGTGGACACACGATCCAGAGTTCTTATAGACTTTTGGCGATCTTTCTCTATCTTTGCACTCCTATCTTCTTTTGTGGTATAGCATCACTGTAGCAATATATCTGTCCAACCGACTTTCTCTAGCCAGTTTTCCAATCACATTTCTTAAGTCATAGTCCTCATTGGTATAGTGGCCATAGACTCGATGGTACTCACAGTAATCTTCGAGCTCGGTGAACTCTTGTCTTCCTTTTCTTTTTTGTTTTTTCGTTACTTCGGGACTTGTGTCTCTTTTGATATTAACTTTGATGCCTCCTTCATGGGAGTGACTATACCACAAGGAAGACTTACATTCACATTGTTTCCAATTTCATTGTACTTGTTTGGTTGTGCAATTGTATTTTCTGTGCCAGCAAATCTGTCAAATGAAGTCCTCCTACAAGACTTTTTGGTAGATTCTGGTATTAACTCTTCAATCAGACCAGTTGTTTCTTCTGCTAGAGTAATAGGGCTCTTGTTTACTCCTTTTCTTTTCATATATTTTTTCTTGCCAGTTGAATTTTCTTTTAGTTGAATATTCTTTTTGTCAATTGGCTTTCGAGTTTATTTTAGTTTGCTTTCTGCAATGACCTTGGGATAGTGTTTTCTTCCCCTTTGTTTTGGTTGTGGTGTTTTATTTGGCTTAGGTCATGGTTATTTTCTTGGAGGCCATCCATCTTTAACAGTGTGCAAACAGCATCAAATTTTACAACAACACCATTTTTTTACTGATTAGCACTGATATAATTGATTTGATTGGGTTGCATTCAAATTGGTTGATGTTGCATTCTCTTGCATGAGCATAAGTTGGGAAAAACTCATATGACCAAAAGTAGGAGTATCACCAGATCATGGAGAAGGCTTAGGAATGACCTCACTTGAGGGCTGAGATGCTGCTGTTGAAGGCGTCGAGGAACCAGCTCTTGCGTTTAACATAGCCATTGAGGAGGGAGCTAATGCTGCCGACTCGGGAGGTGTTATCGGTGGAGGAGGATTTGGGAAAGGAGAAGGGGCAGAAACCAACAGATTAGGGGCTTTGATTGCGTGCGGCATGGTCGTACTCGTCCCATATGTTCTAAACGTCTTCGTGGTGACAGTGATAAGTGCGTCTTTGTTGCGACACTGGCAAAGGTGACAAGAACGTGGAGATGAGAGAGGGAGAAGCTATGATGATGGCAAGAAAGGTTACAGAGACACCGGCGAACAAAGTAGCCGAAGAGCAAAGCTACGGTGTCGTCGGATTGCAAGATCATCATTCGGTGAGAAAGATCAAGGTTAGTGTGATAGAGAGGATCAAGGTTGACTACCTTCTCACGAAAAGCTTACGAGTTAATTGTCGTGAGGGAGGATGTTGCCGTCGAAGCCAATATAGGACATTTTTTTTATAAAACTTGTGAATTTGGAACATGCAACTGCTCCATTATCATGAGCGGGTATCTGTGGTTAATTTTCTTGTCCTGGTGAGTATATCGGTACTGTATCATGGAAGCAAGAATCTTCAAAGTGGACCATCACTTTTCTTTTCCTTTTGAATGTCTGAGAATACCTTGTTTCGTATAAAGACAAATCATTATAATGTACCCCAATGGTATTCATGCCACTAGTATTTGGATATTTAGGAGACACAGAATATTTTCTCTTTGAACCAACCATTTGGGGGTTTTGGATCATTTGAAAATAATTGTGCCACTAATTTTAATATGGCAATAGAGCGGTCTCCATTTTGTTTTATCTTGTCCAATTGGTCTATCTTGATCTTGATCATCCACCATTATCAAGAGTTGAGCTCCAGTTCTTTGACAACGGCGCCAATATTTTGAGAGTTACCTGAAACGGATGAATTTGGGTCTGAATGTGAGGTCCAGAATTTTTTTGGGTAGCGTCCGATGTTTTCTGGTGTCAAGGTGCCACCGTCCAAGTTTCTCGTGAGGAGGTGGGGGTGGTACCTGCAAGGGATTCTGATACTTAAGTTATCATGGGTTTTAGGCAGGTTTTTTAGTTGATTGGATTCATAGAATACATGAAGATTTCAAAGTATTTATAAGTATAGATGTATAGTCAATAACCACCTTTTGGGTAGTTTCATCTTTAGTGGTGAGTCAGTTACTTCCTTTTGTCAGAGAGGTTGTTGAGATCTCCTTTCTAGATGAGTAGGAGTTGTAGTGGTTAGTTGATATTCATCTTATTTGAATAAGTCGGGCCAAGTTGGCGCCACATGGGTTGACCTTTATGAGGTCGGGTAGGTTCCAAAGGGTGGTTTGGACTCTTACTCTGTCGACTAAGCTTTTAATCATTTTGGGCCTGACTTTCATAATAGGCCAGTGTAGAAACAAGTTCTAACATTTTAATTTTTTATTTTAAATTTTAAACTTTAAATGTTAAATTTT
>NC_029787.2:49342933-49343774 GCF_000816755.2 Arachis ipaensis | reverse complement strand
ATAAGTTTTAAATATTTAAAAAAATAAATTAATTAATAACTGAAAATTACTTTTTTATACTTATTTTCTAAAAATTTCATTTGGCTAGTTTTCGTTTTAAACTCTTAAATCTTGCTAGTTATTTGCACAACTTTCAAAACAGAAATGTTAGGAGGCCATCATAATTTATTGTATTAGGTCATCACTTAGCTATCAACTCAATTTTTTTAGTCTAGTTCTTTTATTTTAATAATCCAACAACATACTTTATTCCATACTTTTAAATATTGATGGTTAATTAATGGCCAAAAATAATAAATTATGATGGCCCTCTAGCATTCTTCCTTCCGAAAATGATACCCTCCATGAAAAATACTCAATCGACTATAATATTCGATTCTCTTATCATCTAGTGCAACTTTATTTTCTCTTACCATTTACCCCTTCTCGGTCTAGCATCTCTCTTCATCCTTGGCCTTCAAGGGCTCCTCGATCTTAATCCCTGGCTTTGTTTTCTTTATGAAAAAGAGGAAAGTGGTGAAGCAGATGTAAAAGAAGGTGTTTTGGAGATTTCTAGCCTAGGAGCTATGACAATTGAGAACAATGGAGGTTCTACTTGAACAGTTTGAGACGCATAGAAAAAGAGATACACAAAGAAGAAGGTGGCCATAGCGTGGTGTAGCTTGTGGACTTGTGGTGAAGGGTGTTCAAAACCTTGTCCGCCCTAAAAATAAGACATATTTTGTCGGGTTTGGATTTGTCATTTCTATCCGATGTTATTTTTGGGTTGGGTTTAGTCTATGCTTCGGGTTGCCCGTCCGATCTAAAATTATATTTTGTTAATAAAATCTATATTTTAGAG
>NC_029787.2:49310692-49342851 GCF_000816755.2 Arachis ipaensis | reverse complement strand
TCCAGTCAAACCAGTTTAATTTAATTTTTCGGAGTCAATTTAAAATCAGATTAAAATAAATCCAATGAGGATAAAGTATATTTTTTCCCCGAATTTTATTAAAAATTTCAAAAATACGTCTAAGTTTTAATTTATTTCAATTTTATCCTTAATGTTTTTTATTTGCATCAATTTTACCCCTATCTTCAAATTCTTCAAGTCAAAATATAGTCAACAATATTTTTTTCAATTTTACCCTTTAAAAAACTATTCACCATCATCATTATTTCCAAAATCTGTTTTTCTCTCTCTTTAAAACATCTCTCCTCAAACTCTCCTACCTACCACTAGTCTACCACCACCGCCACCACCACCATCGTCATTTTTTCCCTTTAATTCTATCTCCACTTTCAATCCAATCTCCAACTTCTACGATGTACAACTTGTACCATGTGGCTGTGTATTGATTTTGATAGAAGTTGAGAATTGAAGTAGGTTATTCCAATTAAGAGTAGATTTACAAAAAGAGAGTTGAATAAGATTCAAGAGAGAAAACACAAACATTCAAACTCATCTTCCATTGCCATGAACACATACTCTTCCATGCAAAAATCTTCAAAGCACAGAGGACAAAATTGAATTCCAAAGTAGAAACTTATTCATATTCATATTCTAGTCAAAATCTTACTATCCTTATCACATATTCAAATTTATATTCTCTGCCATTTCTTTAATTAAAACCAAACCACATCCCATTTTCTCACATCACACACAAATACCAAAAAGACTCTAACTTTGAGTTGGGTCAACTGAGGCTCCGACTCATAGCTGCAAATACAGACTCTGCAACTGTAACACCCTAACTTTTAGCACTTCATAATCACACTAAAAGTCCAGACACTAGCTACCTCTACTTATTTAATTTAGTACTATGTTTATTAAATATTGAGCCTTTGCAAATACATACTAGATTTTTAATTATGAAAACGAAAAGCCTTTTGCTTTAAACTACGTAATCATATATATATATATATAACGTTATTCAACAATCCTCAAATACAAGTCTTGCTCCCCTAAAAACTTAAAATGCCAAATGACGAGGGATAAAATCTCAACTAAACTAACAACAGAAAATACAAACATATATAAAGCTTTGTAGATTTGTTGCGACTTCGCTCCAAAGCATCAAAAACCTATCACTGAAAAAGAAAATCTGTAGGGGGAGAACATCATCCTCGCAGGTTCTCAATAGGAAAAGTAATACCTTCAAAGTAAAGAAATACTTGCAAAGAGAAAGAATTTCATTATAAAAATAGTTTACCCTTGAAATAACCTTTTGGAAAAACTTTGTGGAAAAACTTACTTTGAGAGGTCATAAAGAAACTCCTTTAATTGACAAATCAGTAAGGTGAATAGTTTAAAGAAACAAAAGGGACCAAAGACGTGCCTAAGGACTTCCTACCCAACAACTTACATCGTTCATTCCTATCCATCCAAGACATAATGTAGAGAAATAAAACAATACCTAGTCCATCCTGCCTCAACCTTCATCACCGCATATCAGAAACAACCTTTAGCGTCGCCACCACCAGCATGAAAAATCTCTCAGTAGTTTGAACACAAGCAAGACAAGCAAATAAGATACAAGTATATTTAAGCAACAAAATTAGCACATAGGCATTGATAAACCATAATTTTATAGTTTATCTTGTGTTGAATTGAGTGAATTTTATCAACTTTTCCTACATTTATTCACTGAAATAGTATGTTTTTGTGAATTCTTCCTAAATTGTGCTTAAGAGTAAAACATACTTTTTAAGGACTTAAATTGATGATTTTAATTCACTTTAACCCCATTCGATGCCTTGATGCGTTCGTTGAGTGATTTCCAGTTTAAAAGGCAAGTATGGATTGAAGAAGTGAGAAAAAAACAGGCAAAAGTTGAGAATTCATGAAGAAATGGAGTTTGGAATATTTGAGGGTCCTGCATACGCAAGTTTGTGTCTGCGTACGCAACAATGAAATTTCGCAAGCTCTCGTACGCAAGCCAAACAGAACGTGCCTCATTAAAGAGAACACATGAGTTTCTGAGGGCTTTTGGGCCTAATCCAACTCATTTTCTGAAGTATTTCAAGCCAAACTCAAGAAGGAACAAGAGGAGAGCAATTAGGATAGCTTATAAACATGTTTTAGGTCGTATTCTAGAGAGAGAAGCTTTTTCTTCTCTCTAGAATTATGATAGATTTAGTTAAATTCATGTTAGATTTAGGTTTTGTTGCTTGTTTTGATTTAGTTTCCTTTACTTTTTCAAAGGATTAAAGCCTTTTTGACAATAAAACACAAATACAGCTCAAAGGAGGCCCAGACAGGATCCAAAACCTCAAAACTGGATTCCCAAATAGATATCCAGCCTTAACAAGCAGCATGCCCGGCAGCCATCACCCATGCCCGGCCTCCAACTACTAATGCCCAGCGGCCATCACACAAGCCCGGTGTCCGTATGCCAAAAGAGAGAGCAATGCCCGACAGCCTTCACCAAAGCCCGACGTCCATATGCTAAAAGAGAGAGCAACGCCCGGTGGCCAAACAGTAAGCTCGACACTCCTAAGCCTCAACTCCCAGGATGCAGCACTTGTTAAGGCCCAATTTCAACATGTAATCATGGGAAGCCTTAATCTCTTCCAAAAATTCAAGATTCAAGAGTTTAGTTAGCATTAATTCTTTCTAGAAAGATAAAGATTTAGTTGTTAGGGTTTAATTCTAGATTAGATTTGAATTATTATAAAGATTTGATTTGAATTCAAATAGGTAGTTATCTTATCATTCCTAAAGATAAGATTAGAGTTAGTCTTTGAATTTGAATTTTAGATAGAACTTAGGATATAAATAAGTAAAACAAGGTTCACAAGAGAGACATCTGGGGGAGAATCTTTGGATTCCAATCCAAGATCTCATACCTTTATCTTCTTCTTTTGCTTTAGTTTTCTTGTTATCATGAGTAACTAAACCTCCATTGTTGAAGGTTAGGAGCTCTGTTTAGTTTATGAATTTATAATGTAAGTGTTTTCTTTATTTTAATTCATGCTTCTTTACTTTTTCAAGAATGAGTTTCTGTTTTCATCACTAATGGTTAGAACTATTGAAAAATATTCTAATTCTGTCTTGGATTCTGTTATTATTTTAGAAAATTTAATTTCAGAATTAGCTTGAAACTCATCAATCTTAAATTCTTTAGAACTAGTTTTGAATATGTGAAATATAATTCAACTAGGGATAATTTTTGAATATTGTGTGGCTTAAAATCGAAACCGTTCTTCACCTCTTCTCTCAATTTGTTGACCTAGGGATTGGCGATTCATTAGGTTAAGAGAAATTAAAGTACCAAGAGATTGGAATTTGATTATAAATTATTTGCTATGAAACGATTTTAGCATGAATTAAGATAAGAAAGCAAACGCATTATTCTTCCAAGAATCAAACATCTTTGAGGCCTTCAACATCCCCATCCATTGATTTTCTTCCAACTTCACAAAGCATTCTTTCATTCTCTTCTTCATTGTTCTTTCTTTTCTTCAAGATCTACAGTCCACAATCCAAGGTTTGATTAATCTAATTAGAGATTCAATTAGACGTTGCTTGCCTCAATCTATTAATTCTCGAGGGAATAATATCCACTCACCGTGGTATTTTTTGAATGATCTGGTGTACTTGCCAGTATCCGAGCACATTTAATTTTTGCTCATCGCCTATATCAAACCTTGATAAAAAAAAAATTAACTAACAAATAATAAATTAAACTAAACAATGAGTACTCTAATTACACACTAATCACTCTAAATGATTTCAATAATAAACCTTAATTAAACTCTAATCAATCCTAATCTAACAAAATTTATATATTAATATCCTAAACCCTAAACATAATCTAATCTAACAAAATTAATCCAACCTAAATGATGAGCGGATAATTTATACGCTTTTTGGCATTATTTTTACATAGTTTTTAGTATGATTTAGTTAGTTTTTAATATAATTTTATTAGTTTTTAAATAAAAATAACATTTCTGGACTTTACTAGGAGTTTGTGTGTTTTTCTGTGATTTCAGGTAATTTCTGGCTGAAATTGAGGGACTTGAGCAAAAATCTTATTCAGAGGCTGAAGAAGGACTGCAGATGCTGTTGGATTCTGACCTCCCTGCACTCGAAGTAGATTTTCTGGAGCTAAAGAAACCCAATTGGCGCGCTCTCAATTGCGTTGGAAAGTAGACATCAGGGCTTTCCAGCAATATATAATAGTCCATACTTTGCCCGAGATTAGACGACGCAAACTGGCATTTAACGCCAGCTTTCTGCCCTATTCTGGCGTTAAACGCCAGAAACAAGTTGCAAAGCAGAGTTAAACGCCAGAAATAAGTTACAAACTGGCGTTTAACTCCAAGGAAGACCTCTACACGTGAAAGCTTCAATGCTTAGCCCAAGCACACACCAAGTGGGCCCGGAAGTGAATTTCTGCATCATTTACTTATTTTTGTAACCCTAGTAACTAGTTTAGTATAAATAGAACTTTTTACTATTGTACTAGGGGTCTTTTTCCCTATTTTTGAATTCATATGCGATTTGGAGAGGCTGGCCTCACGGCCATGCCTAGACCTTGTTCTTATGTATTTTCAATGGTGGAGTTTCTACACACCATAAATTAAGGTGTGGAGCTCTGCTGTTCCTCGAGTATTAATGCAAAGTACTATTGTTCTTCTATTCAATTCATGCTTATTCTTATTCTAAGATATTCATTCGCACACAAGAACATGATGAATGTGATGATTATGTGACACTCATCACCATTCTCACTCATGAACGCGTGATTGACAACCACTTCCTTTCTACATGAAAACAAGCTTGAATGTGTATCTCTTGGATTCCTGGTCCATGCGTTTGATTGCCTCTCCTGACAACAGAGCCTTTAATTCCTTGCGATCAGAGTCTTCGTGGTATAAGCTAGAATCAATTGGCAGCATTCTTGAGATCCGGAAAGTCTAAACCTTGTCTATGGTACTCCGAATAGGACCATTTTCACTGAGAGAACGGGAAGTAGCCATTGACTACGGTGACACCAACATACAGCTTACCATGGAAAGGAGTATGAGTGATTGGATGAAAGCAGTAGGAAAGCAGAGGTTCAGAAGGAACAAAAGCATCTCCATACGCTTATCTGAAACTCTCACCAATGAATTGTATAAGTATCTCTATCCTATTTTATATTTTAATTATATTTTAACTATCAATTCACCATAACCATTTGAATCCGCCTGACTGAGATTTGCAAGATGACCATAGCTTGCTTCAAGCCGAAAATCTCCGTGGGATCGACCCTTACTCACGTAAGGTTTATTACTTGGACGACCCAGTGCACTTGCTGGTTAGTTGTGCGAAGTTGTGAAAAAGAACTAAGATTATGAACGTGCGTATTAAGTTTTTGGCACTGTTACCAAGGAATGAACAATCACGATTTCGTGCACCACTAAACTAACATATGAACCTAAAGTTAGAGTTTTGAAAAAAAAAATAAAAAATAAAACTAAATCAAAAAATAAAAAAATTAGAAGCTTATCCTAGGAGGAAAGTGTGGAACTACAATGACAGCAACGCATGATGAGCAAAAAAATAATGCTCACGGATACTGCCAAGTACATCAAATCATTCAAGTAATACCACGATGAGTGGATATAGTTCCAATGAGGATTAAAGGATTGATAAAAAAAAGTATCTGATTGAATCACAAATTAAATCGATTGAACTTGGATCAATGAGGGTATAGATTGTGTCTTGCTTGGAACTTTGAATACTTGAATGCTTAAGGGAGGTAGTGATGAACATGCAATTAATTGAGAGAAAGCAATGGTTGTGAATCTCAAGGGTTTCGAAGATGTTTATTTTTCAGGAAGATTAAACCTTGTGTTTATCTATTCTGAGGTATGCAAGATCTTTACACAACGAATCATAAATAATTAAATTCTAATTTCTTGATAATTTAATTTATCTTTAATTAATCAATCGCCAATTTCTCGGTCAATCGATTAAGTAAAGATGTTTAACACAATTTTGATTTAGTTTCAAATAAGATTCAAAAGTAGTTCTAGTTCAAATTATAAATCACGTATTCAAAACTAGTTCTAAACAATTGAAAATTATGAAAACGTCGCACACTCTTTACATTACTATTCCTAATCAACTCAAAAAGTCGTGAGAAAGAGATTTCAAGCTTTAATTCCAATATTAAATTTTCTAAAGTAATAAACAGAATTCAAAATAGAATTAGAATATTTTTCAATACTTCTAACTTTTAAAGAATGAAGAAAAACTCAATCTTGAAAATAAATCAATGCATAACCTCAAAATAGAATGAAACTTAGATTAATAATTCATGAAAACATAAGCAGAGCTCCTAATTCCTTAACAAAAGGAATTAGTGACTCATGGAGAAAGATGAAAAACAAAGATGAAAGGATGCGGCTAGGGTTCCGAACTTCTCTTCTGTGAACAATGTTCACTTATTTATATCCTAGATTTACCTAAAATTCAAATTCAAAACTAAATCTTATCTCATCTTTTAGGAAGAATAAGATAATTAATAACAATAATTCAATTCTTAAATAAAACCAAATCAACTTGAATCATATCCTAATAGAATCTTCCATAACGCTGATTGAAATTGCACTTTCCAGGAGAGTGGGCTTGCTTGGCATTGTACTTGGACTTGTGGCGTAGTACACCAACTTATTGGGCTTCAAGGCGTTGCACACCTGGGCTTTGCGTGGCACACCAATTCTTGCAAAACTTCTCAGAACATGAAGGCATTACATGCCCTTGAAATGACATTACACGCCAACTTATTTTACATGCTAGGCTTCGAAGGCGTGTAACTACATAGGTGGCATTACACACTACTTCTTCTTTTTTCTTGAGGTGTTACATGCCACTTTATGGCGTTGCACGCTAGCTTGATGGACCTCGAAGGCGTTGCACACCAGATTTCTTGAATTAGAGGGCATTGCACGCCCTTGGTGGTGTTGCATGCCACTCTTCTTAATTTGGAGGACGTTGCACGCCGTTGGGGTGGCGTTGCATGCCACTCTCTTTGCTTGCCTTTGAATGGTGCTTTCTTTGTTCTTTGGATTTCTTCTCTTTACCTGTATTTTTTTTAAAGTACTTAAAAAATATATTAGTAATAAATAATTTCTCAAATCAATTAGTTTATATGAAAGAAATTGTAATTAAATATATAAACATGTGAAAATAATGCAAGAATAACTACTAAAGATGTAAATAAATTAGCGCATCTCCATAGTGGCAGCAACGGCTGATGGAGGTTGAACACAATCTTTCCTCACGTAGCACCCACCTATGATGACAGAGATGTGGATAGTGGCAATGGAGTGATGGTGGCTGTGGTGAGAATGAAAGTTGGTGGTGGTGAGAGAAGAGAGAAATGAGAGAGGAGAGAGATGGTGGTCACAGTGGACGTTACTAGCTGCGACACAGAAGGGGAAACTGACGGTGGCTGCGATGGACGTCACTGGCGGAGATAATGGAGGCTCATGGCAGTGGCAGTGGGAGAAGGGAGAGAAAATAGAAGATAGGAAAGAGGAAAGAAAGGGAAGATGCATAAATGAGGGAGGGTGCGTATTTGAATTTAGGTTAGGTTTTACCATTGGATTTTTCGTCAAAAATATCCAATGGTAATATTGGTTTCGTTAAGTAAAATGATGCATTTTGAATTTTTAATTATCGTTGTATTTATATGACGTAAATTCTGACGGTAATAAGCACACCATTTTAGTTTGAATTCAGACTAACTGTTACAGTTAGATTTTCCAACGATTTCTTTAATTCGATGGTAATATTAACAGCTTGATGAAACTGTCACCAACAGTAAATCTGCTGGTAATGGCTGACACAGAATTAGTAGATAATTTTGATTGTTTTCAGCAAATTTCTTGTAATGAATGAACTGCTTGGTATTTGTGCTAGGTCTTTTAATGCAAATAAAGGCATACATTTCCTTCAAAAATGGAATATAAAGGCATACATTTGTGCTAGGTCTTTTATAAATCTGGGACCATTAATGTGCAATGTGTAATGTGTAATTCATCATACGGTCTAGTGATTTACAATAAAGCCTAATAAATACCCACTAAATGGCAAGAAAACTGTTAGCAAAAGAAAAATATATAAGAAAAGCTGGATACAAGAGGTACACTGCTTTTTACAATTATTTTACTGCTAAAATCTATTTACTCATTTAAGCATCAGAATGACATTACAAGTACCAACCACAACTCATAAACTTAAGGAAGGCAATGTTCCGAGTTACTCCATTGGTGAATTACACATCACAATTGACGTTCAAACTTTATATTAAACACTACTATTTTACTCATTCTATTATAATCATACTATTGTATTGCAATATTGCGACGTGTTGATTTTTATTAATTATATATTGTAAAATGGATTTATATCTTTTAAGTAGTTATTGAAGAATACCATACAATATGGTATAATCCGTTGTCATCTTCGGCATTGCATCAACAACTGAACGGAAACACCACACCATTCCTTGTAACTCACAAACGACCCATTCTTGATTCCATCAACACCTGTCTCGCAGTTCCGGAATACTCTGCTATTCCGTTCCAACCAAATGTTCCAGATAATCGTAAAGAACCCTATCAGCCACTTCTTTTGCTCAGATTTACGACCAGGCGCTTCAATCCAGCTCTCAAACAGCTCTTTGACAGTCTTCGGAACAGCCCAAGATCTATCGACAGTCATCAACCAAGCGCACCACACCTGCCATGTAAACTCACAGCCAAGAAACAAATGATTCACAAATTCTATTTCTTTTTTGCACAGAACACAAATATTATCACCATGATGTATAATTCCTAGTCTATTGAGCCTCTCTTTAGTGTTGACTCTGCCTACTAAGACAAACCGTGCAAACAGTTCAACTCTTGGGGGAACCAATCCTCTCCATAAGGTACTGGTGAAACTATTGCTTGTGATGTCCTTTGAGAGAGTCTCTTGCTGTAGCACCTGCACAAAAGAGTTAGTAGAAAAAACACCTGTTCTGTCAAATTTTCATACAACTGTATCCTCTCTATCAGATGATAGTCTAGCTAGCCGTAGCCGCTCATGAAGTTGATTGAGCAACTCTAGCTCCCATTGGAATAATTCTCTCATGCACTAAAAATTCCATACCCACTCTAACCCATCCCAGAACCCACAGTCCCCTATGACAGATCCTTGTTGATTTGAAATAGAGAAGAGTCTCAGAAAACTATCTTTTAAGGAGCCACTTTGTAGCCAATCATCCTCCCAAAAATGAATACATCTGCCATTCCCCACCTCCATAGACAAACCACTGATCATCATATCTCTTACCTGTTGCTCTTTAATATTAAGTTGGCAAATATCCTTCCACAGGCCACCTCTTGATGGTAATGTCTGTTTTGACAACATTAGAGTTGGGTTCAAATGATTACAAGAACATACCGCCTTCTTCCACAACGGACAATCTTCCTTCGAAAAACTCCACCACCACTTGAACAAAAGCGATGCATTTCTGATTAAAGCATCCCCCACCCCTAAACCACCTAACTTTTTCGGAGTCTGCACCATCTCCCATTTCACAAGTGGTATACCATTTTTCCCACCCTCTTTACTCCAAAAAACCTTCTCTGTAGCCCAATTATCTTTTCTGCAACTACCTTTGGCATCTTGTACAAGCTCAAGTAGTACACCGTCAAGCTATTAAGAACAGATTTTATGAGGACCAACTTACCAGCTTTATTGAGAGACTTCGCTTTCCATAAGCTAAGCTTGTCTTCCACCTTGTCTATGATCGATTTCCAAGTCTTCACCAGGTGAGGGTTTGCATCTAGGGAAATACATAAGTACCTGACAGGAAGAGTGGCTTCCGCACATCCCAACAAACCACACATATTTGTCACCCATTCCTGTTCACAGTTAATCGAGATCAAAATGGACTTCTCAAAGTTAATGCTCAAGCCAGACATCAACTTAAAACAATGCAGTAGTCTCTTATAATTCACTATTATCTCTGTTTCCTGGGGGCAAAATAAGATTGTGTCATCTGAAAATTGGAGATGCAACAACTCTATGTTGTCTCTTCCTACCAACAGTGGAGAAATACGTCCATTCTTGACTGCCTCACCCACCATCTTGTGCAGTACATCAACGACAAGAACAAACAGAAAGGGAGAGAGAGGGTCTCTTTGTCTAAGACCTCTTTTCATCCTGAACGGCTTAGATGGTGACCCATTGATGAACACCGACATAGACGCTGTAGTCACATATTCCTTTACCCATGTCCTCCATCTAAGACTAAAACCCATCTTCTGCAGCACAATATCTACAAAACTCCATCTCACCCTGTCGTACGCTTTCTGAAAGTCCAATTTGATAATTGCTGCCTGCTTCTTGCGTACCTTCAGCCATTGGACCGTCTCACATGCTATGAGTGCCCCATCGTGTATTTTACAACCCTTTACAAACGCAGATTGAGTTTTCCCCACTAAACCTGGCACCACTGATCGCATTCTTCTCACCAAAACTTTTGATATCACCTTATAGACACAACCAACCATGCTAATAAGCCTCAGGTCTTTGATTTCCTTAGCTCCCATAAATTTTGGAGCTAGTGTCACCCATGTTACATTAGCATCCGTTGGTAGCTTCGCACTTTGAAAGAAATCCAATACAGCTGTAGTAAACTCCTGGCCAATCTCACCCCAACATTTCTTTATGAAATTCATATTGTACCCATCACTACCTGGTGCATTACTGGACTCACAATCCCAGACTGCCTCTCGTATTTCCTCAGGCGATGGCATTGTCTCTAGCATTGCTGCTTCCTCGTCCTCAATCTGCTTAACCAAACCATCACAGATCCCAATCGTAGGAGCCAATTCCCGTCGATACAGATCTTTATAAAATCCCGTAATTGCACCCTTTATTCTGGACTGGTTCCTCACTAATCTACCATTGATTACCAGAGAATCAATCCTGTTATTCTTCCTTCTAGCCGACGCTAGGTTATGGAAGTATCTAGTGTTTTTGTCCATATCTCTAGCATGTTGGAATCGAGACATCTGCTTCCAATGAATCTCCTTTCTGGCATACCACTTCGCACAACAAGTCACAAGAGCCTTCCGTCTAGCCTCTACTGTTCCGTCATACCTGCCAGCAATAACCATATCATCAATCTTCTTAATCTCTTCCTCAAACTGCTTTATTCTCTTGTCCATGTCCCCAAAATTGTCCTTATGCCATTTCCTCAACGGTGTTGTCAAGGCCTTCAACTTATTAGTGAACTGATCCTTACCCAGATTCCTCCACTCCACCTTTACCATCCTCAGGAATTCTTCATGTGTAAACCAGGAATCCAAGCTTCGAAAAGGTCTTGGACCCACACTAGGTCTTATATCTTCTAAAAATCAACAGGCAATGATCTGATAGACCTCTAGGTCCCCCTTTCAACTGAGTATCTGGAAACTCTTCAAGCCACTTCACACTGACGAGAATCCTATCAATGAGGCTACAAGACCGACCTCTAAACCATGTGAACTTTTGATCAGTTAGCGGTAAGTCCACTAGCTATAGATCTTGCACCCATTCCTTAAATTCTTCCGCAGATGCTGGTAGACTATCCGCCCCTTTCCTTTCCTCCAACTTTAGTATCTCGTTAAAGTCTCCCATGAAGCAAAATGGAACTTGACATAAACCCACTATGTAACTTAACTCCTCCCACATCACCAGTTTCTAGGGGTGGCAGGAGTACCCGAACCCGCGGGTACCCGACCCGCCCCAACCCGATCGGGGCGGGTTTAAACCCGACCCGGAGCGGGGCGGGTTTTGATCGGGGTGGGGCGGGGTCGGGGTCAGGGTAAACCCGCCCCGGAGTATATATATAATTATTATATATGGCATTATTATAAAAGATATATGTACCTCAGCATTTTCTAAATCATCCCAAAGCCAAAGAATAGTTGCCAAAGAAGAAATTATATATGTAGCTTCAATTATTTTTAATTTCATAGTTCTGGTTAGAGTTTGACTAATTAGAGTTTTTATTGTTTTCTCTTGTGTTGTTGATGTTTCGATTGTGTGCATTCTGATTTTTTATTTTGAATTATTGATGCTTTGATTTTATCAAACTAGACTTATAATATTGTTTATTCAAACAAGCAAAACATTCATTTCGTCTGCAACATTTTTCTTTTTATTTGAATGCAACCTGCAGTTTTGCAAAAATAATTTTGCTGTGCATACAAGTAGATATAATAGCACCATGAATGAATTGATGATGTGATGAAGGACTCGCTTCCAAGTTGTCTTATGGTGGTTTTGTTCAAACTCACATGTCGGCCCCCAAAGATTTATATTGACCAAGATAAGTCCCTCCTTTGTTGAAAGATTGAAGTTACCGGCTGCCGTAGACCAACTCTAATTTCAATTTTTAATTTAGTTTAGACCACGTTCCCTTAACAACTAACTAGCAAAATAGTTAAACAAGAATGAAGAACCATCCTAATTTGTTTTTGGCTTTACTTTTAAAAAGATTGACTTGGAACTTGGAACTTGGAACCAGTCTTGTAGAGTTTGTATTTGGTCTTTCAATATAATTGAGAAATTCTTGCTGGGGTAACACTTGAATGGTTGTGGTTAAATGACGTTGGGATTTTTGCCAGTAAAGAATGTCATAAAAACAGTCGCGTTGTAGATATAGTCTCTAAACCGATAGAAATCCCTTCGTACAAACGTTTTTGGTTGTCACAAGTAACAAACCCCTTTTAAAATTGTTAACCGAGTATTTAAACCTCGGGTCGTCTTCTCAAGGAATTGTAGGGAGGTATGTTCTTATTATTGGCTATGAGTTTGTAAATTGGAGAAATTTGGAGTTTGGGCAATGGGCACAGGTATATTCTCAAAGCAATAAAAATAAATAAATAACTGTAAAGCAAACTTTTGGCAAGGTATAAGAAATTGGAAGTCCAGACTTAGTTATTCTTATCAACAACAATGAAAGTTGAATCTTAATTCCACTTAGTCAACCTTTACTAAAGTAAAGGTTCCTAAATCCTAATCCTAAGAGAGAGAGAGGAGAGAACCTCTCTCTCTAAAACTACCTCTAAAACATGAAAAGTGAATTATGAGAGTCTCTCATGAATGGATGTATTCCCCCACTTTATAGCCTATAATCTGTGTTTTTTGGGCCGCAAACTGGGTTAGAAACAGCCCAGAAATCGCTGGAGAAGAATTCAAACACGCTGATTTCCGTCACTGCGACGCGGCTGCATGGAGCATGCAGTCGCGTCGCCTAGCGTCAGAGAAACTATGGCATATTATATATCAAATCGAAGCCCCGGACGTTAGCTTTCCAACACAACTGAAACCGCGTCGTTTGGACTTCTATAGCTAAAGTTATAGCCGTTTGAGTGCGAAGAGGTCAGGCTGGACAGCTTAGCAATTTCTCCAACTTCTTGTATTCCTGCCACTTTTGCATGCTTCCTTTCTACCCTCTGAGCCATTCCTGCGCTGTAATCTCTGAAATCACTTAACACACATATCAAGGCATCTAATGGTGATAAGAGAGGATTTAATATTAGCAAATATAAGGCCAAAGAAACATGTTTTCAATTAAAGCACATAATTAGGAAGGCAAATGTAAAACCATGCAAATAGTATGAATAAGTGGGTAAAGAGTAGATAAAAACCACTCAATTAAGCACAAGATAAACCATAAAATAGTGGTTTATCAACCTCCCCACACTTAAACATTAGCATGTCCTCATGCTAAGCTCAAGAGAAACTATAAAGAATGAATAGGAATGAAATGCAACCTATCTATATGAATGCAACTACATGCAAAATGTTTCTACCTACTTGGTTAAAAGTAAACAAATCTTTTAAGAACAAATATGAATTGGATTTCACTAATTCAAATCATAAAAATGAAGTACAAATAGACTTGCAAGAAGAAAATAGCTCATGAAAGCAGGGAACAAGGAATTGAGCATCGAACCCTCACTGGTAGTGTATACACTTTAATCACTCAAGTGTTTAAGGTTCGATTCTCTCAATTCTCCACTATCCTTGCTTTCTAAGGCTTGCTCTTCATCTAACAATCAACAAAAATTTAATGCACAAATACACATATCAAGAGGTCTTTTAAGGGTTGTAATGGGGTTAGGGTCAAGGTAGGATTGCATTTGGCCAAGTGGACTAAAATCTGAATCCTTAATTAACTTAAACTTTTCACCTAACTTTAGACAATCCATGTAATCATAATACCACATCTAACTGTCCATTAACCATGTTTTCCACATATTCATGCATTCTAATTTCAAGTACAGTACATATGCATTGCTTTCACCATTTACTTTGGGGTATTTTGTCCCCTTTTACTTATTTGCTCTTTTTCTCTTTTTCTTTTTTTTTATTATATATATTTTTTTCTTTTATTTTTCTCAATGCATATGATTAAATTATTGAATGCATGAACATGTCCTAAACATTTCTTTCACATTTTCAGAAAATTCTAACATACTCAATTATCAAATCAAATGTTTTCAATCCCAATTTTCCCATACTTAATTCATGAGCACTTTCACTAGTCTAAGCTAACCAAGGATTCAAATTAAGGACATTATTATTTTTTGCTTAGAGTTAGTGATGAGCTAAAGTAAAGAACAAAGGGGTAAAATAGGCTCAAAATTGGTTTGCAAGGGATAATGAAAGGTTAAGACCATATGGGTATGTAAGCTCAGTGAAACAAAGGCCTCAATCATGTAAGTGTATGCATACATTAAACAATGGAAATATAGAATTAAGCAAGACAAAGATCACAATTTTAGATAGAAAAATACACACTAAAACAAAATTTTTGGTTGATAAAATGCAACCAATTCAAATAGGCTCAAAAATCTCACAGGTTTTGTGTGTTCGAGCTCTAAACCATGTTCCAGTATAATATCTCTTCAAACAAGTGTAACATTAAATTTTATTCAAATTAGTGAAATGCTCTAAAAATTTTCTTAAAAAAGAAAATATTACTTCAACCAAGTGGTAAAATATGCAAAAAAATCAAACAAATATGCAATCAAACATGCAAATGCAACAATTAACAAAGAAAATATTGGTGTTGAAAAGAAGGTAACTAACCCCTGGAAGTCGGTATCGACCTCTCCATACTTAAAGATTGCACCGTCCTCGGTGCATGCTGAGATTTGCAAGTGGACGGGGGTTGTGGTTCCTCAGCTGGGGCTCTTTTTGTTCCTTTCCTTGCCGGTAGTTTGGGAGTAGCTTTCTCTTTACCCTTCTTGGTGGCCATCCTAAAAAGGGAAAAAGAAAGTGACTTTTAAAGCTAAGGGTTAGAGCAAGGAAGAGAGTGGGAAAGGTGGTAATCAATACACAATAAAGAAGAATGACGTTAACACATGCTCATGAGTACATGTGAAAAGTCATCAATGGAAAATAGCTAGTGCATATGATAACAATTGAATGCAAGGTGTTTATTGGCATGCAGGCAAAGGCATGAGTAGCATAGATCAAGCATTCAATGTCCAAGTTAGATTACCAAGTCTTTCAAACTAGCAACATGTTTGTAATGACAATTATATTGAATGAATATGATATGAAAAAAGGTTTTGTGAAAAGCAGGCATTCAGAGTAGTAGGATAAAAGATACTGAAAAGCAGTGTACAATGCCATATGGGCATTTTTACAAACACATAGCATGCATGGTAAATAATCTAATGAAAATAATAAATTGAACATGCAAGCAACCCTTTAAAAATAAATATATATAATTGTCAAATAATTTCTCTAATAATCCACAAGTAAAATATAGAAATAATGACCCAAATAAATTTCTAACACCAATGAAAATAATGCAATGAATGAAAGTATGCAAATAGAGTAAAATAAAATAAAAAGAAAAATAAGAAGAATGAGAATGGAAAGAAGATAAGAAAGGAAGAAGAAAGAAATAAGAAAAGATAAGAAAAATAAGGATTAGAGAAGAAAAGATAAGAAAATTGGCTGATCTGGATATTCTGTGCGCCGCTTGTGACGCGGACGCGTGAGTGACGCGGTCGCGTGGTGCGTGACAAGGTCAGGTGACGCGGACGCGTGGGTCACGCGATCGCGTGACCTGTTTTGTGCGATTAGCGCGAGTGCAGCCTCGCGGTCGCGCAACTCTCTGTTCCAAAACCTTTTGCCAAAAATCTGGGTGACGCGGTCGCGTGGTTGACGCGATCGCGTGAGTAGCCATCATGGGGATATGACGCGGACGCGTGGGGCACGCGTTCGTGTGGTGAGGCTTGGGCTTCCAGCACGATTCCAACCCAACTCCAGCTCAACTTTCGGCCATGCACCCGGTTGACGTCGATTTTCAGGTCACGCGGCCGCGTGGGTGACGCGGTCGCGTGGGAGGCCATTATTCCCAGGTGACGCGGACGCGTGTGGCATGCGTCCGCGTGGGTAGAAATGTGCCATTGGCACGCCTCCAGCCACGCTCCAGCGTGACTCTCTGTTTGTTTTTATTTTTCTCCCCTCTCCTTGCGACGCGGACGCGTCGCTGATGCGGTCGCGTCGCGTGGCATTTTTTTTTAATCTGAAAAATGAAGAATGTAGTGTTAATATGAAGGTGATGCAAAACTCCAGGTTCAATATAATAAAATAAAATAAAACTAGAAAACAAATAAAACTAAATAAAAAATGAAAAAGAAACAATCATACCATGGTGGGTTGTCTCCCACCTAACATTTAGTTAAAGTTCTTAAGTTGGACATTTGGGGAGTCCTTTGTTATGGAGGCTTGTGCTTGAACTCATCCAGGAATCTCCACTAATGTTTGTGATTCCAATGGCCTCCGGGATCCCAAACTAGGCGCAGAAAGCCTTCAAGCAAGTTAAAGCAAGTGACAAGGCCCCAAGAGTGTTGATTTCTGGGATGAATTCCGGGGTCCCAGACCTTGCCTTTGCACCCGTCTTTTGGTTGAGCAATATTGTTCCCTTCGGGTGGCAAGCAGTCTGAATTCTCACGTAAGCGGCCAAACAACTTCCTAGACCCATTCAGTTGAGCTTTACACCAACCTTTGCATTTAAACTTTGAGCACACAACCATGTGGAACCTTGCTTGACAATTCTTATCACTGGCCATATTCCTCTTACTCTTAATGCCACAAAGAGCTCTAAGTTAACCATCCGTCTCCAGTAGCCCATATTCAAGTGGGATTAGAAAGCTATGGAATATGAATTTTACCCACTTGAATATTGTGAAGGATGATGGCAACTTAGGGGGAGGGGTTTCCAACAACTTTGGCAAGGTAATTTCAAGCTCCACTCCCTTGTGCTCTTCTTTGACATCTTCTACCTCTTGATCAACCTCTACAAAATCTTTAACCATGATCTGCCTTGGAGGTTGTACGCTCTTCTCAACATCAACATCAAACATCATGGAAGGAGGCTCTGTGACTGGACTTTCCAATGGAGGTACAGCATCTCTTAAGTCCGCAACCACTTCTTCCTTTTTAATAATTGCTGCTTTGTCCAGTTGTTTAAGTATAAAATCGTACTCATCCTCGATGTTTTTCTTTCTATGACAACTCCTTTCAACTATTCCTTCATCTTCAAGGGTCTCTCCTACCCTTACCCGTAGGGCCTCCTCTAGCTCTTTATGAAGTATGGATTCGCGAAGATGATTCCTTCTTTCCTGTTCCATATCAATAGCATAATTGGGATCATTTTGCTCTTGGATTGATGGATGTGGGTGCTCTTCCATAGATGGTGGTGATGGGATGGAGAGTTTATTCTGTGGTTGACAAGGAAGTGCACTAGAGTTTGAGGGTTGATTGTTGAAGGTATTTGGTGGTCTGATTTGGGTGAAGAGAGCTTGTATAGTAGAGTTTAGATCGGCAAGTGCTTTCTCCATGGAGGTTTGGGGTAGATAGGAGGGTTCATTTGGTTCATAAGGTGGTTGGTATGATGGATGAGGGTTAGGGTCATATGGAGGTAAGTGGTGGAAAAGGACTTGTGAGTATGGTGGTCCCAAGTTATATTGAGGAGGTTTATAGGCATATGATGGTGGTTGTTGATAGTCCATTGGAGGTGGTTGTTGCCATGAGGGTTGATTAAATCCTTGTGGCTCCTCCCATCTTTGATTGTTCCAACCTTGATGCCTGTTCTCATTATAGTTTCCATTCCTAACAACAACATTGGAATCAAACTTGAAGCGAGAGGGGTGAGAATTCATAGTAGCTAATAAAAAATTAAAAACAAAAATAAAAATAAATTTGAATTAAAAGGTTATTTAAATTTTTGAATTTGAA
The DNA here is from genome assembly GCF_000816755.2 of Arachis ipaensis. Lineage (NCBI taxonomy): Eukaryota > Viridiplantae > Streptophyta > Magnoliopsida > Fabales > Fabaceae > Arachis > Arachis ipaensis. The sequence goes on along the minus strand of NC_029787.2, from coordinate 49,324,458 downwards.
AATTAAATTTTGAAATTTTGAATTTTAAATTTTTGAATTTTGAATTTTTGAAATTTAAAATTTGAAAATTTTTAAATTTGAATTTTGAAAAATTTTTAAATTTGAATTTTGAAATTTGATTTTTGAAATAAGATAAGATAAAATAAAAATTTTAAAATAAAAACCAATAACCTCTTAACTTAAGAAAAAGAAAAAAATAAAAACAAAAATAAAAACAAATAAACAAGCAAAAATAAAATATTTACAATAACCAATAATAAGGCACACGTTTACAATTCCCCGGCAACGGCGCCATTTTGACGTTGGAATTTTTTCCAGTAAAGAATGTCATAAAAAAAGTCGCGTTGTAGATATAGTCTCTAAACCGACAGAAATCCCTTCGTACAAACGTTTTTGGTTGTCACAAGTAACAAACCCCTTTTAAAATTGTTAACCGAGTATTTAAACCTCGGGTCGTCTTCTCAAGGAATTGCAGGGAGGTATGTTCTTATTATTGGCTATGAGTTTATAAATTGGGGAAATTTGGAGTTTGGGCAATGGGCACAGGTATATTTTCAAAGCAATAAAAATAAATAAATAACTGTAAAGCAAACTTTTGGCAAGGTATGAGAAATTGGAAGTCCAGACTTAGTTATTCTTATCAACAACAATGAAAGTTGAATCTTAATTCCACTAAGTCAATCTTTACTAAAGTAAAAGAAAGTCAAGGGACTAATTAGTTTGATCTTCAAATCCTATTTATTTCCTAAGAAAAGGTTGAGATTATTGAAGCTCAGTTCAATTAGCAAAGATAACAGTTATCAATTATGCTGTTGAGTTGGATAACTTCTGAGTTACTGATTTCTTAACAAAAACCAAAAGGGAAAAGTAAATCTACTGGAATAAGAATATCTTCAGATGGGAAGCAGTAATCATGTAAATAAAAGAAAACAATCATGAATTGAAATACCTCAGATAACATTAATTAAGAAAATTATATGTAACATGAAAGAGTTCATAAATTAAATAAAAATAAAGAACTTGGGATTGAGAGTCACTCCTAAAACTAAGAGAAGTCCTAAATCCTAATCCTAAGAGAGAGAGAGAGAGGAGAGAACCTCTCTCTCTAAAACTACCTCTAAAACATGAAAAGTGAATTATGAGAGCCTCTCATGAATAGATGTATTTCCCCACTTTAGAGCCTATAATCTGTGTTTTCTGGGCCGCAAACTGGGTCAGAAACAGCCCAGAAATCGCTGGAGAAGAATTCAAACACGCTGATTTCCGTCACTGCGATGCGGCCGCATGGAGCACGCGGTCACGTCACCTAGCGTCAGAGCAACTATGGCATATTATATATCAAATCGAAGCCCCGGACGTTAGCTTTCCAACTCAACTGGAACCGCGTCGTTTGGACCTCTTTAGCTAAAGTTATAGCCGTTTGAGTGCGAAGAGGTCAGGCTGGACAACTTAGCAATTTCTCCAACTTCTTGTATTCCTTCCACTTTTGCATGCTTCCTTTCTACCCTCTGAGCCATTCCTGCCCTGTAATATCTGAAATCACTTAACACACATATCAAGGCATCTAATGGTGATAAGAGAGGATTTAATATTTGCAAATATAAGGCCAAAGAAACATGTTTTCAATTAAAGCACATAATTAGGAAGTCAAATGTAAAACCATGCAAATAGTATGAATAAGTGGGTAAAGAGTAGATAAAAACTACTCAATTAAGCACAAGATAAACCATAAAATAGTAGTTTATCATTAACAGGTAAAGAGTGGTGAGATTGGTTAATATGACTCATTTTTTATATATTCTTAGCATGAGGCATTACTAAGATTGGTTTTTTTATTTATTATTTTACAGAGTTAGAGTTAGAGTAAATATTTTTATATAGTTATATAGTAATTTTTAATTGCATCATTATTAGAGTTATTTTATTGGTTGACCATGAAAACTCTATGCAAATTATTCAATTCTGAAATAAGTGTTGGCTGCTTCTATTTTTGTTATCTTTGCTTTGAAATTTTAATTTGGTATTGCTTTCTTCTCAATGGTATTGCTTTTATTTTTGAAAAATTATTTCACTTTTTTTTTTTAAAAAATGGTGCCAAGTTATTTGGTAAAACTTTGTGTTTGCTGTTTACTAATCATAATGCTTAACTTAACTAGTTTATATGTTGTGTTTTTAATGTAGGTTTGTTAAATGGTAGAAGAACAAGAATAATGATTGAAGATTCTTTTGATGCAATTTCTTTATTATGTTGTTAAATTTGTAGTGATTAAACATTAATCTTTTTTTAATTTCAAGTTATTTGACATTGTATGAATCTTATGTTTGTATTTTAATTTAGTTATGAATTTTAAGTTTTTATCTTAATTTATATATGAATGTGTAAAAATTAAAATGCTATTTAATTTTTATAGGGGCGAGGCGGGCGGGTTAGGGTAGAGCAGCCTACTACCCGCGGGTAGAGGTGGGGCGGGTAGTCGTGGAGTGCAAGGACGGCGGGACGGGTCGAGTAGGGCAAAAACCCGCCCCTACCCGCCCCACTGCCACCCCTACCAGTTTCTCACTCCGCAGATGTGCTCCATATACCAAACAAAATGCACAGTTGAAATTATTTTTTGTCAACAGGTCCTCAACACAAAGCCAACCATCCCCTTTATAGCAATTAGATCATTTAAACAACAAGTCATCCCACATTAATAATAAACCGTCAGACGCACCTACTGATTCCACATAATCCTAATCTACCGTGTCACAAGCCCACAATCGTACTACATCAAACTTAGTTACTGCATCTCTCTTAGTTTCAATCAATCCTAGCATATTCAACCTATATTTTTTCTTCAACTCTTTTATCATACTCAACTTCCCATCCCCTCTTATTCCTCTAATATTCCAACAACTATATAAATCATTTAAAAGACATTTTACACACCTTGTTATGTTGTTTGGGCCTGCTCCTCCTAACTTTCTCCTTTTGTTTTGCCATCCTTCTTTTTGCCGCAATAGTTTCATTCTGACTTTGTAATATTGCCATAATGTCTTCTTCTTTATCATAAAAAATCGCACCTGACTCCACTGCTAGCTTCCATGTTTCCCTGTTTTCAGTTAACTGTTCTTCCTTCGTAACTCTCTGCATAGCACCTGGATTTGTATCTTCTGCTTCTGTTTCGGACCCAACATCTTCTGTGATCCTGTTTTAGACTGCTACTTCTTCCTCATTGTTCTCCCTTTCCTACAGTTGCACCCTTTCACCCCTCTGTTTTTCCTGGACCATTGTTCTTTCCATCATGCCCTCCACTATATACTACTGGCCTTTGGTCACACCCGTTCATATTGTTTTGCGCTTCTAAACTGTCGACAATATCGCTGCACGAACCCCGTACTTGGCTCCCATATAGATCTTCCACACCTTTAAATAATAGAGTTTATACAAATTAAATAAGTTAGTAAAATAATTTTAAAAATAGTTGATGAGTTTTTTGCAATTTTTTTTTTTTATAATTTTTCTATTTGTTTGTTATTGCTCTTGCTCCACTTATTATATTGAACTTTCTTATTAAAAAAAATGACAATGTCCTTTTAAACATGATTTTTTTTTACATTATATATTTGCATGAACTTGTAAAAAATAAAAGAGTGATATTATCAAAATAGGAATGATAATATTCATTTGCTAAAAATTATAAAAAATATAAATTAAATAGAAATTTTGTATACATTACATGAGAATCTAAATTAGTATTATTTTACAACGCATTATATTCGAGTATCAAGCATGCTAAGGTGGCACATTTTATTCCATGTGCATCTCCTTTAAACATTAATTATTAATGTTATATTTTACATTTCCGATCTTCACATTCAACCGGGGAAATTAACACTCCATAATTATAATATATTTGGGGCATAAGCAATCACATACATTGGCACATTGAGGATATTAGTGTTACTGTTTAATTTATTGGAGGATGGCTTAAATCTCTAATCAATATGCAGTGGTAGTTTTCCAACAAAGTTGGAATTGAGACTACCCAAATAAACATGGTCCTCAAACTCTAAAGCTGACGTCACGAAATTAATTACTTTCCCATTGTTATCACTAAACATTTTGATTATGTTGCCATCATTTCTCACTTGTACAATCATTGCCTTCTTCGTTGCACCATTGATCACTTTATATAGCCTTGGAAATGTAGCCAACACGCGCTTAATGACCTTGTATTTGTGCACAAACTCCAATCCTTCAATAGTTTGCTGAACAACATAAGAGACAACCAATTTAATACCACCTTAATGGTTTTATCATAATCTTTCACTTTGTTAATCAGTTCGTGGATGAATTTAATGATTAAAATTATGGGAATTATCACGATATCCTTTAAAAGTATAGAATATCAATATGTATGTAGTTGAAAAGTTGTTACAAGTCTTATTAACTAAACTTAGTTATTTTTAAAATTTTAAAAATCTTAAAAATGAATTTAAACTATATTGACTAGATCAAAGTACAGTAACAAATCTATAAAATTATAAACAAAGTTCATTTGCAAAAAATTTTATCATCTTTCTATCTTTTAATCGACATGATATTAGATTGATCTTTCTACCTTCGTTTTAGAGAAAAATACTTTAATAAAAAGGTGATTCGAGTACACGCCATACAAGAGAGAAGGCCAATTAAATATTAGAAACTCTTGGAATCAGCATTTTTTTTTTGTCAATTTTAATCAATATTTGATCCATACGAATATTAAATTATCTTTAACAAATAAATTTTATTGATTTATGTGTGTAAACTTTCATAAATTTATATTCAAGTCATGTTGACTTATGTTCATAAATTTAATTAATTATAGGTGCAAATTATATACTAATATTTATAAAAATAATTGTAAATTTTTACTAGTCATATAGCATTATTGTTTAAAATAAAAAAAATGCCATAAAAATGTGCATGGCTATATACAAGGAAAAATATTAGCATTCTATTAACAATGTTGACTAGATAAATTTAAAAGAGCTAACCTTATAAAATTTCAAATCAATATTTTAAAACCTAAAGATTAAATTGATTTTTTGGCTACAAAAACATTGAAATTAAATTAATTCTTATTTATTTACACTTTTTTTTAATGAGGAGTGTTAGGAGCCAGCAATTTTTGTGATTTATAGCTATCAAATAACCATCAATGATGATTTTAATGGTGTGAGATTAGTGTGAGATTTTATTCAATAGCTCACTTTTTTTCTGGTTACATGCTGGTCAGAATTTAAAAAATTACTGCCCCTAAACTTTTCCTTTTTTTATAACTCTTGAAGAGTTTCGACCCTTAAGGTTACTTCAAAAGAAAAAACAACTTATGAAGCACTGTCCTACTAGTATTTCTCTTCCTACTATTATCACTCTATTACTAAAAGGAGAAGACTCTACCACAAATCATCGAAACTACTGATTTGTCCCTTGGCCATTGCCATCAAGACAATTGGTAGCACTGGCATCGACGAATATTTGTAAATCACACCCAACAAAATTTTCAACATTAATTACACCAAATCACACCATAATCATCCTACGATTTTGTTTATTGTCACAATCTCTCTAGGAAAGAGAATTCTTTTGAATTTGTCAAAATAAACTCTACTTTTTTCACCTCTTGTATTAGATATCTGAATCTATTTCTTTTAAAATATTGTGCCTAATGTCGCTTTTTGTCTTCATTTCACCATTTGATAATGCTTTCCTCATCTGTTCTAATCACTAGCTCATTTGGAACTCCCAAGGATTCTCCTAGGACAAATTAAACGACTACTTCCACTCCACACACCACTGCTATAAACTTATTTTTTACATCTACCATTTCAGTTACGAATACCAGCTGCTTATTATTATCATCAAAAACATAGCCACCAATGAAAATCGATATTTTTCTCGAATAAATTCAACACATAGCCACCATTGTCTTTTGTGCATCCCTTGAGGTAGTTCAATTATTATTTACTGGTCTGCCAACCTATTTATTTTTACAAACAACACCATTCTTATGATATCTTTTTTCACTCTCTCTAATGGCTTAATATCTCCTCCCAAACCTCTTTTACTAGAGTTTCTTTATTATCAAAGACTCTACAACTCCTAATCTTCCATGTCACCCATATGATTGTAAAAAACAAGTTCACCCATTTTTTAGTACACATAACTAGTCTTTTTTTTTATCATACCAAATTTCAAAAACTCCCTAATACCGTTTACCTGGGTCAAACCCCTATACATAGGACTAAACACTACAATTTATTAATGAAATTACAATGAACAAACAAATGATTCTTATCCTTGACACAGACATTACAAAGGATACAATTAGATTCCCATTATGAATGATGTTTATCCTTGCAAACTTTGCCTTTGTATTTAGTTTGCAAAGTAAGTAAACCATCCTATCATCTCAATTCAAGATGGAACCATCCCTCTCAAATATTGTCAAAAAAAAATACTTTGATTTTGCCACACCTAACTTTGCTCACACGGATGTACTTATCAATGATTTTACTGAGAAACATCTATATCAATGATTTTGTTGAGAACCATCTGTTCTCTGAAAAAATCCAAATTATTGTCCTTTGTACCTTTATCAAGACAATATTCTGTAAAGTAGTATGTAGTTTCTCACAGTATTTACACTTTTACTCAAAGAAACGTCTTTTCTATGTGAGATTCCAATTCCAAGAAAGACCATCGCAGAAGTCGCAGTTTATAATCAGCTTAGATATTTTCATTGAAATGGAATAGAGTGTTGGGAATTTATCTTTTAGGCTCCTTTCTCCCACCCACACATTCTCCCAAAATCTCATTTTGTTTTCATTTCCAACACACATTCTAAACCCTCTTATTGCTATCTCCTTAAAACCATTGTCTTCATTCACCACCTTAACACTATCCCTCCACGGTCCATTCGACTTTGGTATTCCATTCTGTACTACCTGTTTTTTCAGTTGACCCACATTATAGGATACTACTATTTGAACAATAATGTCTCATTCTTAATTGTGATATACTCACCCCAACCCACCATGTTCTTAGGTCTTTGAATCACACTCCTCTTTATAGTTGGCATTCTTTTCCTTCCATTTTTAGTCCCTCAGAAAAAAGTCAGATTAAAGTTTTAGGGAGTTTGAATAAACTTAGATAGTAAAGCGCGAGGTTGTTAACCACCACTCTAATCATAGTAATTCTTCCTGCTTTAGAAAGTAGACCCGCCTTCCACTTAACTTATTCTCGATCTTATTTATCATCGGTTTCCAAGTCTCAACCTTTATGGGGTTCACTCCAAGGAGAGTAAGTGTTGACTTCTAATAGGTTATTACAATCCCCGACATAAGACCAAAGCACAATATATTCTCCTATAGTTCTAGGAGAAAAGAATAAGATGTCGTCAGCAAATTAGTGGTGGGACAAAGGTATTTTGTCTCTTTCTACTTCCAATTCCCTAATGATTCCATTCTCCTTTGCCAACCCTAGTATTTCGTTTAACACTTTCGCTACCAAGATAAAGAAAAAAGGTAAAATTGGATCACTTGTCTCAATCTCTTTTTCATTAGAAAAGGCACAGGTGGAGAACCATTTATGAAAGAAGATATTGTCGCTATGTTGAGAAGACCTTGTATCCATCCTCTTTAAACAGTCCAAAACCCCATTTTTTTTCTAGTACATGATCAAGAAAAGACTACCTTATTGTGTCATACGCTTTTTTGAAGTCCAACTTTACAATTACCCCTTCTATTGATTCAAAATTTGCCAAACATAGATATCTGTTTAATGCTAAAAAAGAAAAGAAAAGTGTAGAGGACTAGCAACTTTTTAAAATTTCGGCTAGCATGTAACCAGCAAAGAAAAGTGAACTATTGGATAAAATCTCACACCAATCTCACACCATTAAAATCATCATTGATGACTATTTGATGGTTACAAATCACAAAAGTAGACCCTGAGCCAAGTGGAGCATGCATGAAGGAGTCAGTCTTCTATTCTTTTCCTTAGTGCAGTTGGGTCATCCTAGACTTGAATCAGAGACCTCACCCGTGAAGTAAATCATCGCACTTACAGTCCAATCCAATTGATTGGGAGAGAATCAATAGATTCCTTTTCGGGAGTGATTTATCCTTTTGATTGATAAAAAAGAAGAATCCACTACAACCCTTTGTCAGACTATTGTTCTCTTGTTTTATTTCCAATTCAAACTGGATTGAAAAAGGATATTTCTGCTTCTCGAAAAACGGGATGGGACAAAAGGATTGATCGAGAAAGACTTCTCTTTCAAGAGGATTCGCGGTATGTCAGGCCTTGGTAAGGTTCTTCACTTTGCATCGAAAAAACTGAACCAACCAAAACCAATAAAAGAAAAAGAATACTTTCATCAAGCAAATAGAAACTTGCCAAACCATGAGTATATGAGGCTAATCTTGAGCCACAATCAACGCGCGAATACCTTTGTTTATGGCACCTGCTTCTTCCGAAGGAACACCAGATTGAGAAGTTACTCGGAATGCTGCCAAGATATCGGATTTCTGAGTACATACTCCATACGGCCCTCTTATCTCTTCCTTCTTCGAGTTCGGTTATGCAAGAAGGGACCGAGAAGAAACTATCAGCAACAAGTGGGTTTATTACGAGACAGCTCATCATGTTCAGCCGCCAGCATTCATCCTAAGCCAGGATCGACTCTCTATGAGATTCCTAGTTGCATTACTTATAGCAATTACGACCCAAGAAGTTATAAGTACTTAGGCATGCACTTGGAATTCTCCTGATTGCCAATAGAGATATTGACCTATTTCTATGGTATGCTTTTATCTCATGTCTTTCTTCGTTCATGGTTCGAGCCTATATGACATGACCGATCAATAAAAATACTCTAACACTCTGCCTTTGTCTATTTTGTTCCAAATTGAACAAGATATTGAGGAATTGTCTATACGTAAAATAATGACATAATCATATTGCTCTAATTTATTGGGTTGAAAAAATGCAAAGTAAAATAGTCTTCTTCACTATATATACTATGACTGATTAGTACTGCAGTACAAGGAATTCAGGTGAGTCTTCGAGACCCTTTCGTTGACCTACATTGTGCTGAAGGGATATCTACACGATCCAATCAATTGCGTAAAGCGCATGGTAGCAAAGAAATTGGGGGAAAAGAATCAATGAAAAAATAATCATAAGTGATCAATATATCTCTTGAAACAAATGTAGAATGGAATCGTACTAGTCTCTACTGGGGGTTATTACTCATTATCCAATCCCTATATGGGAATGGGACTTCCACTGGCCTTATAATATATCTTAGTATGGAGGACTAGAACAAAGATTTATATCTATTTATAAATTCTTTGGAACTTAATTTGAAAGCTATATTTCGATGCGGACGTTTTCGAGATGCCCCTATTAACCAACGAATGCATTCATTATGATAAGAGCTTTTGCTCATGGGAATTGAGACCATTATTCAAATCGATGGCGGAAAACTAATAAGCTCATATATTAATGAACTCTATCAAAGAGTTATCTATCAGAAAAATACTCATAGTCTTTCTTCAGCCATGTTACCATTTCACAAGTAATGTCTATCTTGAATAAATGCTATTTGGACCTCTCCAACTAAACTGCTGATAACAGAGCATTTTGTACCCTTTTTCATAGCCTTTTCTAGTTGTTGTTAGTTAAATTTTATCCATTTTTACTATGTTTTAGTGCAAAATTCATTTTTTGGATGATACTTTGAGTTTTTGTGTTATTTCTATGATTTTAGGTAATTTTTGGGCGAATTTGGCAGAATCTTGGATAGCAGATGCTGTCAATACTAACCTCCGTACATTTGAATGAGCATATCCTGAGTTATAGAGATCCAATTGACACGGTCTCAACAGAGTTAGAAAGCTAACTTCCAGAGCTTTCAAGCAATATATGATAGTCTATACTTCTTTTCCAGAATGATTGCCAAAACTGGCATTAAACGTCCACTTCTCGCGTTTAACGCCCAAGAAGGACTAAGCCCTGGCGTTGAATGCCCAAAAACTGGTGTTCAACACCAGCTAGGGAGCAGAAGACAACGAGTTCACCCCCTAATGGGTGTTTAACGCCCATTCTCCAAGTTGAACGCCATGCTTGACCGAAGCACATGACCAAAGTGGATTTTAGCACTCCTTAACTTATCTAGTCTTATCTTTGTAACTTTTAAATTAACATTAACATCTTTTTAGGGTTAGCTTTTACTATTTAAAGAGGACATCACTTAGGTTAGACAGGCAGACTTAGACAGACAGATCCTCTTTACGTTTTTTTATTTTTTTTGTAAAGCATGAGTAACTAAACCTCCTGGTTAAGGTTAGGAGCTCTGCTTATTCCTATGGATTAATGTTATTACTTCTCTATTTTGATATCAATTTGATTCCATTATATGATGTATTGTCCTTTTTTATCTAATGAATCTGAGGTGGAACGGAAGTATGACCCCTTTTTCTACGAGTTCTTGCGAGTCCCTGACTGGATAGTATTGTACTATAGCTTGAGAATACATCTCCTAAACTGTAAATTGCCTGGGCTAATTGGATATGTGACATAATCCGGTTAGCTTTAGGGTGATTGAGGTTTTTGTGGCGTTAAAACTAGAATACTGAGCTTCATTCTCCGATCCGAATGATTTGACATTGTCTATGGCATTTGAAGTAGGATCAAGAGAGATTGAATTGCATTGAGCTTCACCCTCGTTCAATTTGAATGACCACTAACCCTGGTTTTTGATGAGAATAAGAGGAGATTAAAAAGGTCCAAGGAATTGGGGTTTAATCGCTTACAGTTTTGTCATAAAATGAATCATTCATTATTAATTTAGACAGTAAGATGTATTAATCCAAAAAGATAAGTATCTCCAAAACCTTAACTGTTTTCTCATTATTGTTTTACACTGGTTCTTACTGCTTTCTTTATTATCTTGTTTTATGCACCTATAACAACCACTCTTTTTCTATTTCGCCTAACTAAGTCCAGCAAGATAACTATTACTTGCTCACTCCAACAATTCTCGTGGGATCGACCCTCACTCACCTAAGGTATTACTTGGACGATCCGATGCACTTGCCAGTAAAATTGTGCAAGTTCTAATTTCGCGCACCAACTGCTCATCACCCCTTTCATTCTCTTGACCAAAAATTTTTATATTACTTCTATAGATGCTTCCAATCATATTAATTGGCCAAAAATCGTTCATCTCTTTAGGCACTTTCACTTTTGAAGCGAGAGTCACCTATATCTATCTACACATTTTAACTACTTTTGAGATATATTTTTTCTTTTCTTTCAATTTTTCTCCTACTCACTCTCATCCTACCAGTTCAAATATCATGGCTAAGTTCAATGCACCCTTATTTTTACTCCAAGACATAACACTAATTTTTTTTATCCTAATTTATTTTTACCATGATTGAATTATTACCAAATTCAATGTTACCTGAATCAAAGCAATCCAGAAAGAGCCATCAGGAGCTAGATTGATATTATCAGGTCCACCTGGAAGATTTTCAATAAAAATGTCTGTTTTGCCCTTGTTTGCTCCTTTTAGCCAATATCTAAGGACTCTTGATCTGATTATATATATATAGTTATATAACACCCAATTTTGGATATATTATGAGGTAGAAAAAAAAAAGAAATATATGTAAACAAGCACTTACTTCCAGGTTTCACTAACCAAAAGATAATCTTCATCTTTAGAGAGTGCAACTCCATTAGGAAAGTGCAATTTATCTATGACAATATCTACCTCATTTGTGTATGGATTGTACTTGAGAAGTTGTCCATTAGGCCTTGCTTCTAGCAGATCCAGATACCAATTATGGAGACCAAACTTGGTGCTTGCAACACTAAAATATACAATTCCATCTGATGCTTCAATCACATCATCTGCAAATCTAGTTCAACCATTTGAAACAAATTAAATATACTTTTAAATTTTAACCTATGAGGTAATCCAGATACTAATATAGATACTAATATGTAGAATCATAGACAAATCAAACTTTAAAATAAATTTAGGATGTGTGTGTGATGTGTATATATGACACTTAAGCATTTACATATTAATGGCAAACTATCAATTCACTTCTATTTAGACTCTGCCAAAATTTATTGAAACTTTTAGCATACACCATTGTATTTAAGTATTTAGAGTATATTTGGTTTGCATTTTTGTTCTTAATATATTCTATTTTTAAGATTTTGAAAAAAAAAATGTTAGGGTTAGTAGCCATACCTACACTTGCAGGTATCCAACCTACTCTCACCCGATGGGAGTAGGTTGGCAACCCGACCTGCAATGATAGAGTTGAGTTGAGGTACTAGTTATCTAACTCTATTATTCCAACTCGTACTCTTAATATATAATATATAATGAACATACATACATACGATAAACAAGTAGGTATTTAAACTCGAGTTTCTCTCTTTTGTACAACTATTTAGTGTCACTAAGCTAATAATTCAATTTATTAATAATATATAAATAGTATTTGATATTATAAAATATGAAAACTAAATATTATGTTTAAATAGAAATGAATTTGTTTTATGCGAGTCAAGTTGAGTATGGTTAGGTTGAGAGAGTTAAGGTGCGGGTAGAGCTTGAGTTGAGCGATTTAAACTCACAGATAGGGTTAACGTAGCGTTTAAACTCTACTTTATCTTATCTATTATTTCCTTAAAACAAAGTCATTATTTAGGAGCCATAGTAAAAGAGTATGAATTTGCTTATTTTTGCGCTATTGTAGGTTAGGGTTTTCTAGGCTACTATGTCATTTTTTTTACTATTTTTGTTTGTGTTGTATATATGCAGCTAAAAAAATGGTATAGGAGTGAAACTAACCTCATAACTGTTCAGTTAAAATTTCACTTAAGAAGTGGCTTTAATATTTGATTGGAGGTGAGAGACCTGGTTCATCTAGGAGATTATGTGCCATACAAAGTTTGATACTCAATAGTAGTTAGGCTATAGTAAATTAGTGTGTGTGTGTGTGTATGTATGAGTGAGTGTATGTGTGTGTGTATGTATGTTTGACAAAAAAAATGCAGCCACATCTGAATTTGGATATGACTTTAGCCAAAAATGAAAATAAATCTATGTAGTGTGTGTGATCGTGTTTGTGTTGTACTAAAAAAAAGTAGCTTCAACATAAAAATTAGAGATCTGGTGTGGTCACCTGGTTATACAAGTCATCATTAATGTCATACAAAATTGTCATATTGTCTGAAGCTCCAAAAATTCAATATAACTTTTTCTTCCATTAGAAGTGTACTATAGTTTGAGCACAATCAAGTGTTTAATATAAAATTCTAATTGAATGTATGATAAAATATGTACTAGGTTTTATTTCTAATTAATAAACCTAAAAAAAAGGGTTAAACCAACTATTCATTGGTCAAATGTCTCAAAGACCTAGAATGACCACTCAATTTGAGCTAGACCTGACCGAATTTCATCCTAAATATGGGAGACTCTAAACACAAATTATATCTTTTAGTCATCATTCTCAACCAAGTTAAGGTTCTAACTCGAACCATATAGCATAACTCAAAAGGAAAATCTAATTTTTATAAGAGTAAACCACCAAAAATATCTCTAAATTATTAAGTAGTTGACCAAAAAAAATTTTCAAATTTATTAATGACAAAAATATTCTAAAAGTTATTTTAAATATGATAAAAATATCCGACATTGAAT